>NW_021262363.1:20138-34065 GCF_002162155.2 Triticum dicoccoides
CTTTTAGGAAGCAGCACTGTCCAAGTCACACACATGTACTCCAGCGGAGGTCTGGGGACCCCTATATTCTTCAACCTTAGAACGAGGCTAGGTACAAATACCTACAACATGTCATGGGAGGACCCTGTTAAAGGTACTACTATCGCTAGTGATAATACTTTGTACGTACCTGGTTGTGATAATACTTTGTACGAGACATGGTTGGTTCTTGCATGAGTAGATGTGCGGGCAAGAAGGCACCAACTGGAGTTTCTTGTAATGGAATAGGCTACTGCCTCATCCAATTACCAAGGGACCTGTCAGGCTTTCATGCAGAACTTGTCAGCACTAATACTACTGCAACACAATCTGATTGGTTGCACCCTGGCATCATGGCTTTCGTGTCTGAGATTTATTACAATACAACCGCTATTTTCTCGAGTTGGATAAGCCTTGCTCCGGTGCTCCCCTCTAATCTAATTTCCGAGGGGCATTTCTGTCCCCGCGAGTTTGGTTTTTTCCAGGCCCGTCGTAGCCCAGATCCAAGCCCTGTCTAGCCCTACCAAGCCCCGTATAGACCAGACCGTATACGTACAGTACCCTGGTCATCACACGACCCCACGACCACGTAGGACCTGCCGGATCCAATCATTCATGGAGCTCCATCAATCTCGCGAGCATTCACGCAGCTCCATAATTCACGCGGTAGATCTCCAGCGGCGCGCGGCTATCTTGTCGCCGGCGATCTCGTCGGATAGCGGGCGCGGCAACGTCGTGAATCTCCAGCGCTCCCAGGTACCGAATGTCGCATCCCCCCGCACCCCTCTAGTCTCGCTAGCGGCAACATCGAACGAACTGCCGCCGTCAGATGTAGTGGTTAACCTAGCGGGGCGGGTAACCTACCTACCCGGCGGCGCATGCGATCGTGGATCTTGTTCTGGTAGTGCTGCTCCTCGTGATCTTGGTTTCTTCAGTGTAGGGTTCACCTAGCGTCGGTTGCCGTCGGCTGTGTCAACCAAGACTGTCGTTATTTGATGTGGCGGCTAACCTAGGTATCCGGCGGTAGAGGTAATCATAGATCTAGCTAGGTTTTGTAGTGTTGCTCCTCGCGATTGAAAGTGATCACGACGGGTGCTGTGGCCATCTTCCTGACTTGGTTTGGCAGATCTGATAGACCTCGGTTGGGGTTGTTTACATAACATCCGTGATCGTGTGCTATGTGTTGATATTTCATCATTGATAATGTTTTCATCATAGACATGGAGTTTGGAGAACTGATGAAAGACTGGATAGAAGATTGGTCAGATAATGAAAGTTCAGATCTTGGAGATCAGTCGGAGAATGGGAACGAATGGGAAGATTTTAATGTGAGTGGCATTTTCATGTTGTAATTTTTTGGTGCCATCCGACAACATTATATTTTTGTGTTGAAAATTTGTAGATGGATGAGCATGATGATGGTCAGGAAAACAATTCGGAGCTCTCAAATGAAGATTACATTAGTCAGGTACGTAAGTGAAAAAATTTATTGGCATGCAAATTGATTTCATTCTGGAATATTATATGACAAGTAATTATGTATTTGTGTTGTATTTTTCAGTTCATTTCCGAATGTCATAATGGGTACGACTATTACGGTGAATCCGACGCGGAGACAGGCCTTAATGACGAATCATTAGATGCACCTGATTCTGGGGATTCGCAGTCGTCGGTCATCATGAGTGAGATATTTGTGAAATTAATGTTCTATGAAAGTAATGTTAACCATAGAAAACTGTTTTCATGGCTATGTTTTGATTGTGTAGGAGACAGAAGATGGTGGGGCAAAGAATGTCCAAGATACTGCCAGTGCAGATGATAAGAGGGATATGTTCATGCAGATAATGGACATGACTATTATGACTCACGATGTTGTGTATGATTTCTACAACAGCTATGCTAGAGTTAATGGTTTCGGCATTAGAAAGAATAAGGTCAGGTATAGCAAAACCATGTCACATCATATGCGTTATAGGCGGTTTGTTTGTTCCAGACAAGGGAAACGTGACAGCAAGTTGCTAACCGAGGATGGACATAGCCATAGGCTCAGAGCCGAGACATGCTGCTTTTGCGAAGAACACCTGACCGTCAAGCTTGACCAAAAACATGGGGTTTGGTATGTTGCAAGTTTTGAGGACAAGCATAGCCATATGTTGGCAGGACCGGACGAGGTCCCACGGAAAAATCAAAGAGTACCAGAAGCATGAGATAATTTCCATGGGAGCTGCAGGGATTAGAATTCATGACATGATGGATTCCCTCATCAGCAAACATGTATGGTATGGCGGTGTTGGTTTTACCGGGCATGAAATACACAACCTTTGTGCCAGGGAGAAGTGGAAGCTGCTTTCAAGAGGTGATGCTACCACAGCCATATGCATCATGGCCAGTAGGAAACAGAGGGATCCTAGCTTCTTTTTTGATCGAGTACATGCTAGATAAGAAAGGATACTTGAATAGGATGTTCTGGTGTGACTCCCAGTCTCATCATGACTATGAGGACTTCGGCGACATTCTTGTATTTGACAGCACGTACAAGATGAACCGCTATGGTATGCCATTCGTACCTTTTGTTGGTCCTAACAATCACCGGAAGACCACTATTTTTGGTTGTGCCATAGTTTCGGATGAAACCGAACAGACATACGTGTGGCTGCTGCAGACTTTTTTGAGGTCCATGTGTCAAAAGATGGCGAAGAGTGTAATCACAGACACCGACGCTACGATGATCAAGGCAATTCACGAAGTCTTGCCAGACGTGTGGCACCATATATGTACGTGGCATATGGAAAAAATATGAAGATTCACCTCAGTCACAAGTCCTTGAAGGAGTTCCGAACTCTTCTGTACTACAGCACGTCCACGGCCACGTTTGAGGAGAGATGGCACGCGTTTACCAAAAGATGGCAGTCTGAAAAAACTGTAACATGGTTGAGACGGATGTATAGAAGAGGAGACCGTGGGCCGTGGCTTATTTTACAGAGGGGTTTTGGCTTGGCATGAAAAGCAACCAGCGGAGGGAAAGCCTGAACTCATGCCTTCACCTCCACCTAGACGGTGAAATGACCCTAGTGGATACGATTTTGCATTATGAGAACTCCGTTGTACGTATCCGTGAAAACGAGGCGCGAGATGACTGCACGGCCTCATAGAGTTTACCGGTGCCACTTACAAGCTCGAGAGAACTTGAGATAGCTGCTTCTCACGTCTTCACTCTAGCAAACTTCTATATGTTGCAAGATGATCTTCGAAAATTGACGGCATGGAGATTGTAGAAATTAAGCTGGGAGACGGATCACAACTGTGCATCGTGGCCTGGAAGAACAACCGGAAGAGCCATTTTTGGTGGAGTATACACCAGTAAATTCCGCAGAACTTATACGGTGCAGCTGCAGAAGAATGATTCGAAAGGGTCTACCTTGCAAGCACATATTCCACGTACTGAAGTACTTGAACATATCTGAAATACCAAAGTGTTAGGTTCTATGCGGTTCACGAAACAAGCAAGGTTGGTACTGCCCGCGAGGCGCACAAGCGATCTGTTGGGATTTGGTTGGACTGGGGCAGAGGAAAGAATGAAATATAGCCAGGTCAGTGTGTTTGCGTCAGAAGCTATGCACGCGGTGTGCAAACACCCAGCTTTGTGGGATCAGTTACAGGATAGTTTGAAGGTTGTGATAGCTAAGAGTCATGAGTATGATTTGCTACAGGAAAATTTGAGCAAGAATACAAATGACTTCAGTAAGTGTGAAGTTGAATATGTAGACGATGGTGAAGGCAACATGTTCGTAGTTAAAGATCCTATGAAAGTGTCAAGCAAAGGTGTAACAAAGGTAGATGAGAACCGCCCTATCTCGACAAATGGTAGACCACTCTCTTTTATTGAGTTGAAAACCCGGTGCGGTGCTTGCAAATTGCTAGGACACACTAAACGTAGCAAGAAATGCAAACTAAATCAGAAGTAAGTGTTTGTATGCATTGTGGATTATTGAAAAATTTATCATTCATTAACTTGTCTTGTCTTTTATGATGTGCAGAAAAGTGGAGAAGGAAGAAGAGTAGAACACTTGCTTCAATTTTTTACGGATGAATCGAGTGAACAAGACAGTATATCCTTTTCACATTATGGCGTCAAATTTAGTTCGACGTTTAACATCGTGTTTGGTTCCTATATATTGTAGCAAGTCGATCGACACTTTGTTTAGTGGGAGTGTCAAACTTTTACATCTCTAAATAAACAACAAAATCCCACCTAAATAAATTAGTTATACATGGTAGAAAGAATATTGTACATTTCTCCTCCCCACGTCCTAACTGCCATTAAATAAGTAACTTACCACTCCCCACCACACATTCACCCACCTACCTCGTGCGCTGGTTCGAACTCCCCTCTTATCCCCACCTACAGTAGATCAAGAAAACCCTCGCCGGCGACCGCTTCAGCCGCCTCCATGGAGAAAAGCCTCGGCTGGCAGAGAGCGATGATGGAGCTTGCCGACGATGACGAGGGGTGGCGTGCGCAGTTGACGGAGCTGTGCGGCTGGTTTCCCAGCACAGAGATGTTGGTCAACCACGCGCGTGGCCTCGTCAAAGTCCTCACCGACGCCGAGAAAAAGTGTGCCTTCCCCTACGGCCCTGGCGTCCAGCCGGCTCTCCTCCTCGTCTGGGCAATGCGAGAGGCCACGCTGAGCGACTCCCCTGTTCAGCGCGCAAGTTGGTGGATGTACCACTCCACCACCATGATGTTGCGGCCAGATCCAACACGCGTCGCGTCGAGGGCGGAGCGCGTCGACGTCGAGCTCGCTCTCCCTGCGCCCGTCAGCCCAGTCTACTAGGTCCGCCACGTGCCAAAGCCAGTCCTGCCGTTGGGCTCTGATGTCGTGGAGGACGACGTGGACGAGGTACTGCTCATCCCTGATGACCATGAGGAGGGCGAGGAGGACGCCGTGCAGATGGTAGCGCCGGTCACCGTCGAGGGTGGCAAGACAATGCCCATCGACGTCGAGCTCCTTTCCCTCCACCTTGACATAGTGAAGGTGGAAGAAGAGGAGGTGGCTCAGGATCCGGTGGCGCAGCTGTCGAATAGGACGGTGGTCAAGAAGAAGGCTTCTCCGTGTGTGGTGCGCCGCTCACGCCGCCTTAAATTTCTGAAGAAGTGAAGATGGGCACAGTTGCCGAACGAGGAGGAAGCTGCTGGTTATCTTAAGTTAGGTATGCTGTTATATGTTTCAGCATATAAGTTAGCATTATTTTGGGCTTGATGTTGGTTAGGTATGCTTTTATATGTAAGCATATAAGTTATGCAATCGGTAGTGTTTGGTCGGGTTCTTTGTGGCTGAAGAACTGAATATCTAATGCTCACCCTAAGTGTCAAGTTCAGTTAAATTTCAGAATATTGAATATGTACTCTTGTTTTGCTTCAGTGTTGCATCAAAGGTGTAGGTGCTGCTAGATGTTGCTCCTATGTTGCAATAAGACAATGAACTGGACTGCTGGAAAAATTAGTAGTGTTGCTATGTGATGTGCCCATGTGCATCACTTACCAAATATAGAACATGCCAAAAGTGCATTGTCTGCCAAATGTAGAACATGCCAAAAGTGCATTTTCTATCAATCATGATGGCCCCATGTTATTTCCGCTGCAATGTCTGTTACACTTTGCCCATAAACTAAATAGCAAATAATTCATCAGCATTTCATCATGTCAATTACAATGATGTCAATAACTTTATGAACAATCTACTTGGTAACTATGACAGCAATCATAATGGCAAGCAGGCCAAGATACAGAAGACCTCCAAATCCTAAAATCCTATCCCTATAGAGCAATATTTCCTTGTGCATCTTAACCATTGCCCTCTTTTCTTTCTCATTCCTTTTAATTTCAGCTTCATATTCTGTAATCTTAGTCTCCAGTTTCTTGTTCTTCATGGCAAGTGAAGGAAATATGCCCTAGAGGCAATAATAAAGTTATTATATATTTCCTCATATCATGATAAATGTTTATCATTCATGCTAGAATTGTATTAACCGGAAACATGATACATGTGTGAATGAATAAACAAACAACATGTCACTAGTATGCCTCTACTAGCTTGTTAATCAAAGATGGTTATGTTTCCTGACCATGAACAAAGAGTTGCTATTTGATTAATGAGGTCACATCATTAGTAGAATGATCTGATTGACATGACCCATTCCATTAGCTTAGCACACGATCGTTTAGTATGTTGCTACTGCTTTTATCCATGACTTATACATGTTCCTGTAACTATGAGATTATGCAACTCCCGTTTGCCGGAGGAACACTTTGGGTGCTACCAAACGTCACAACGTAACTGGGTGATTATAAAGGAGTACTACAGGTGTCTCCAAAGGCAGATGTTGGGTTGGCGTATTTTGAGATTAGGTTTTGTCACTCCGATTGTCGGAGAGGTATCTCTGGGCCCTCTCGGTAATGCACATCACTGAAGCCTTGCAAGCATTACAACTAATGAGATAGTTGTGAGATGATGTATTACGGAACGAGTAAAGAGACTTGCCGGTAACGAGATTAAACTAGGTACTGGATACCGACGATCGAATCTCGGGCAAGTAACATACCGATGACAAAGGGAACAACGTATGTTGTTATGCGGTCTGACCGATAAAGATCTTCGTAGAATATGTAGGAACCAATATGGGCATCCAGGTCCCGCTGTTGGTTATTGACCGAGAATAGTTCTAGGTCATGTCTACATTGTTCTCGAACCGTAGGGTCCGCACGCTTAAGGTTTCGATGACAGTTATTATGAGTTTATGTATTTTGATGTACCGAAGAAGTTCGGAGTCCCGGATGTGATCACGGACATGACGAGGAGTCTCGAAATGGTCGAGATATAAAGATTGATATATTGGAAGCCTATATTTGGAGTTCGGAATGGTTCCGGGTGAAAACAGGAATTTACCGGAATACCGGGAGGTTACCGGAACCCCCCGGGTACTACATGGGCCTTAGTGGGCCTCGAGGGAGAAGAGGAGGGGCCGGCCAGGGGTGGCCGCGCGCCCCCTCCCCCCCCAGTCCGAATAGGACAAGGAGGGGGGGGGGCGGCGCCCCCCTTTCCTCTTCCCCCTCCCCCAATCCTACTCCAACTAGGAAAGGGGGGGGAGTCCTACTCCCGGTGGGAGTAGGACTCCTCCGGCGCGCCCCCT
This sequence comes from Triticum dicoccoides, assembly GCF_002162155.2. Classification (NCBI taxonomy): domain Eukaryota; kingdom Viridiplantae; phylum Streptophyta; class Magnoliopsida; order Poales; family Poaceae; genus Triticum; species Triticum dicoccoides. Next base: position 27,348 of record NW_021262363.1, read on the forward strand.
CTAGGCCGGCCGCACCTCCCCCCTCCCTCCTTTATATACGGGGGCAGGGGGGCACCCTAGGACACACAATTTTGATCTACGGATCGTTCCTTAGCCGTGTGCGGTGCCCCCCTCCACCATATTCCACCTCGGTCATATCGTCGCGAAGCTTAGGCGAAGCTCTGCGCCGGTAGAACATCAAGATCGTCACCACGCCGTCGTGCTGACGGAACTCTCCCTCGACACTCGGCTGGATCGGAGTACGAGGGACGTCATCGAGCTGTACGTGTGTCAAGAACTCGGGGGCGCCGGAGTAACGGCGCCGGGATCGGTCGGATCGCGAGGAGAACGTACGACTACTTCCTCTACGTTGTGATCGCTTCCGCTTCGGGTCTACGAGGGTACGTAGACAACACTCTCCCCTCTCGTTGCTATACATCACCATGATCTTGCGTGTGCGTAGGAAAATTTTTGAAATTACTACGTTCCCCAACAGTGGCATCCGAGCCTAGGTTTTTATGGTTTGATGTTTTGCACGAGTAGAACACAAGTGAGTTGTGGGCGATACAAGTCATACTACCTACCAGCATGTCATACTTTGGTTCAGCGGTATTGTGAGATGAAGCGGCCCAGACCGACATTACGCGTACGCTTACGCGAGACTGGTTTCACCGCTACGAGCACTCGTTGCTTAAAGGTGACTGGTGGGTGCCTGTCTCTCTCACTTTAGTTGAACCGAGTGTGGCTACGCCCGGTCCTTGAGAAGGTTAAAACGAAGTCTATTTGACGAAGTATCGTTGTGGTTTTGATGCGTAGGTGAGACTAGTTCTTGCTTAAAGCCCGTAGCAGCCACGTAAAATTTGCAACAACAAAGTAGAGGACGTCTAACTTGTTTTTGCAGGGCATGTTGTGATGTGATATGGTCAAGACGTGATGCTATATTTTATTGTATGAGATGATCATGTTTTGTAACCGAAGTTATCGGCAACTGGCTGGAGCCATATGGTTGTCGCTTTATTGTATGCAATGCAATCGCCCTGTAATGCTTTACTTTATCACTAAGCGGTAGCGATAGTCGTAGAAGCATAAGATTGGCGAGACGACAACGATGCTACGATGGAGACCAAGGTGTCGCGCCGGTGACGATGGTGATCATGATGGTGCTGCGGAGATGAAGATCACGAAGCACAAGATGATGATGACCATATCATATCACTTATATTGATTTGCATGTGATGTTTATCCTTTATGCATCTTATCTTGCTTTGATTGACGGTAGCATTATAAGATGATCTCTCACTAAATTATCAAGAAGTGTTCTCCCCGAGTATGCACCTTTGCCAAAGTTCGTCGTGCCCAGACACCACGTGATGATCGGGTGTGATAAGCTCTACGTCCATCTACAACGGGTGCAAGCCAGTTTTGCACACGCAGAATACTCGGGTTATACTTGACGAGCCTAGCATATGCAGATATGGCCTCGGAACACGGAGACCGAAAGGTCGAGCGTGAATCATATAGTAGATATGATCAACATAAGATGTTCACCATTGAAAACTACTCCATCTCACGTGATGATCGGTTATGGTTTAGTTGCTTTGGATCACGTGATCACTTAGATGACTAGAGAGATGTCTATCTAAGTGGGAGTTCTTAAGTAATATGATTAATTGAACTTAAATTTATCATGAACTTAGTCCTGGTAGTATTTTGCAAATTATGTTGTAAGATCAATAGCTTGCGTTGTTGCTTTCATATGTTTATTTTGATATGTTCCTAGAGAAAATTGTGTTGAAAAATGTTAGTAGCAATGATGCGGATTTGATCCGTGATCTGAGGTTTATCCTCATTGCTGCACAGAAGAATTATGTCCTTAATGCACCGCTAGGTGACAGACCTAATGCAGGAGCAGATGCAGACGTTATGAACGTTTGGCTAGCTCAGTATGATAACTACTTGATAGTTTTGTGCACCATGCTTTATGGCTTAGAATCGGGACTTCAAAGATGTTTTGAACATCATGGACCATATGAGATGTTCCAGGAATTGAAGTTAATATTTCAAGCAAATACCCGAGTTGAGAGATATGAAGTCTCCAACAAGTTCTATAGCTAAAAGATGGAGGAGAATCGCTCAACTAGTGAGCATGTGCTCAGATTGTCTGGGTACTTCAATCGCTTGAATCAAGTGGGAGTTAATCTTCCAGATAAGATAGTGATTGACAGAATTCTCTAGTCACCATCACCATGTTAGTAGAACTTCGTGATGAACTATAGTATGCAAGGGATGACGAAAATGATTCCCGAGCTCTTCGTGATGTTGAAATCGACGAAGGTAGAAATCAAGAAAGAGCATCAAGTGTTGATGGTTGACAAGATCACTAGTTTCAAGAAAAGGGCAAAGGGAAAGAAAGGGGAACTTCAAGTAGATTGACAAGCAAGTTGTCACTCCCACGAAGAAGCCCAAAGCTGAACCAAAGCCTGAAACTGAGTGCTTACACTGCAAAGGAAATGGTCACTGGAAGCGGAACTGCCCTAAATATTTGGTGGATAAGAAGGATGGCAAAGTGAAAAAGGGTATATTTGATATACAGGTGTTTGATGTGTGCTTTACTAGTGTTTATAGCAACCCCTCGGTATTTGGTACTGGTTCAGTTGCTAAGAGTAGTAACTCGAAACGGGAGTTGCAGAATAAACAGAAACTAGTTAAGGGTGAAGTGATGATGTGTGTTGAAAATAGTTTCAAGATTGATATGATCATCATCGCACACTCCCTATACTTTCGGGATTAGTGTTGAACCTAAATAAATGTTATTTGGTGTTTGCGTTGAGCATGAATATGATTTGATCGTGTTTATTGCAAAACGGTTATTCATTTAAGTAAGAGAATAAACTGTTGTTCTGTTTACATGAATAAAACCTTATATGGTTACACGCCCAATGAAAATGGTTCATTGGATATCGATCGTAGTGATACACATATTCATAATATTGAAACCAAAAGATGCAAAGTTAATAATGATAGTGCAACTTATTTGTGGCACTGCCGTTTAGGTCATATTGGTGTAAAGCGCATGAAGAAACTCCATACTGATGGGATTTTGGAATCACTTGATTATGAATCACTTGATGCTTGCGAACCATGCCTCATGGGCAAGATGACTAAGACTCCGTTCTCCGGAACATTGGAGCGAGCAACTGACTTATTGGAAATAATACATACTGATGTATGCGATCCAATGAGTGTTAAGGCTCGCGGCGGGTATCGTTATTTTCTGACCTTCACAGATGATTTGAGCAGATATGGGTATATCTACTTGATGAAACATAAGTCTGAAATAGTTGAAAGGTTCAAAGAATTTCAGAGTGAAGTGGAAAAATCATCGTGACAAGAAAATAAGGTTTTTACGATTTGATCGCGGAGACGAATATTTGAGTCACGAGTTTGGTCTTCAACTAAAATAATGTGGAATAGTTTCACAGCTCACGCCACCTGGAACACCACAATGTTATGGTGTGTCCAAACATCGTAACCACACTTTATTGGATAAAGTGCAATCTATGATGTTTCTTACTGATTTACCAATATCGTTTTGGGATCATGCATTAGAGACAGCTGCATTCACGTTAAATTGGACACCATCTAAATCCGTTGAGACGACACTATATGAACTGTGGTTTAGCAAGAAACCCAAGTTGTCGTTTCTTAAAGTTTGGAGTTGCGATGCTTATGTGAAAAGTTTCATCCTGATAAGCTCAAACCCAAATCGGAGAAGTGCGTCTTCATAGAATACCCAAAGGAAATTGTTGGGTACACTTTCTATCACAGATCCGAAGGCAAGATATTCGTTGCTTAAGAATGGATCCTTTCTAGAGAAGGAGTTTCTCTCGAAAGAAGTGAGTGGGAGGAAAGTAGAACTTGATGAGGTAACTGTACCTGTTCCCTTATTGGAAAGTAGTTCATCACAGAAATGTATTCTTGTGACTACTATACCAATTAGTGAGGAAGTTAATGATGATGATCATGTAACTTCAGATCAAGTTACTACCGAACCTCGTAGGTAAAACAGAGTGAGATTCGCACCAAAGTGGTACGGCAATCCTGTTCTGGAGGTCGTGTTACTTGACCATGACAAACCTACGAACTATGAGGAAGCGATGATGAGCCCAGATTCCGCAAAATGGTTTGAGGCCATGAAATCTGAGATATGATCCATGTATGAGAACAAAGTATGGACTTTGATGGATTTGCCCGATGATCGGCAAACCATAGAAAATAAATGGATCTTCAAGAGGAAGACGGACGTTGATAGCAGTGTTACTATCTACAAAGCTCGACTTGTTGCAAAAAGGTTTTCGACAAAGTTCAAGATGTTGACTACAATGAGATTTTCTCAACTGTAGCGATGCTTAAGTCTGTCCGAATCATGTTAGCAATTGCCACAATTTATGAAATTTGGCAAATGGATATAAAAACTGCATTCCTGAATGGTTTTCTGAAGGAAGAGTTGTATATGATGCAACCAGAAGGTTTTTTTCGATCCAAAGGGAGCTAACAAAGTGTGCAAGCTCCAGCGATCCATCTATGGACTGGTGCAAGCATCTCGGAGTTGGAATATACGCTTTGATGAGCTGATCAAAGCATATAGTTTTGTACAGACTTATGGTGAAGCCTATATTTACTAGAAAGTGAGTGGGAGCACTACAACATTTCTGATAAGTATATGTGAATGACATATTGTAGATCGGAAATAATGTAGAATTATTCTGCAAAGCATAAAGGAGTGTTTGAAAGAAGTTTTTCAAAGAAAGACCTCGGTGAAGCTGCTTACATACTGAGCATCAAGATCTATAGAGATAGATCAAGATGCTTGATAAGTTTTTCAATGAGTACATACCTTGACAAGATTTTGAAGTAGTTCAAAATGGAACAGTCAAAGAAAGAGTTCTTACATGTGTTACAAGGTGTGAAATTGAGTAAGACTCAAAACCCGACCACGGCAGAAGATAGAAAGAGAATGAAAGTCATTCCCTATGCCTTGGCCATAGGTTCTATAAAGTATGCCATGCTGTGTACCAGATCTATTGTATACCCTGCACTGATTTTGGCAAGGGAGTACAATAGTGATCTAGGAGTAGATCACTGGACAGCGGTCAAAATTATCCTTAGTAGAATAAGGATATATTTCTCGATTATGGAAGTGACAAAAGGTTCGTCGTAAAGGGTTACGTCGATGTAAGTTTTGACACTGATCTGGATGACTCTAAGTCTCGATCTAGATACATATTGAAAGTAGGAGCAATTAGCTAGAGTAGCTTCGTGCAGAGCATTGTAGACATAGAAAAATTGCAAAATACATAACGGATCTGAATGTGAAAGACCCGTTGACTAAGACTCTCTCACAAGCAAAACATGATCACACCTTAATACTCTTTGGGTGTTACTCACATAGCAATGTGAACTAGATTACTGAATCTAGTAAACCCTTTGGGTGTTGGTCACATGGCGATGTGAACTATGGGTGTTAATCACATGATGATGTGAACTATCGATGTTAATCACATGGTGATGTGATCTAGATTATTGACTCTAGTGCAAGTGGGAGACTGAAGGAAATATGCCCTAGAGGCAATAATAAAGTTATTATATATTTCCTCATATCATGATAAATGTTTATCATTCATGCTAGAATTGTATTAACCGGAAACATGATACATGTGTGAATGAATAAACAAACAACATGTCACTAGTATGCCTCTACTAGCTTGTTAATCAAAGATGGTTATGTTTCCTGACCATGAACAAAGAGTTGCTATTTGATTAATGAGGTCACATCATTAGTAGAATGATCTGATTGACATGACCCATTCCATTAGCTTAGCACACGATCGTTTAGTATGTTGCTACTGCTTTTATCCATGACTTATACATGTTCCTGTAACTATGAGATTATGCAACTCCCGTTTGCCGGAGGAACACTTTGGGTGCTACCAAACGTCACAACGTAACTGGGTGATTATAAAGGAGTACTACAGGTGTCTCCAAAGGCAGATGTTGGGTTGGCGTATTTTGAGATTAGGTTTTGTCACTCCGATTGTCGGAGAGGTATCTCTGGGCCCTCTCGGTAATGCACATCACTGAAGCCTTGCAAGCATTACAACTAATGAGATAGTTGTGAGATGATGTATTACGGAACGAGTAAAGAGACTTGCCGGTAACGAGATTAAACTAGGTACTGGATACCGACGATCGAATCTCGGGCAAGTAACATACCGATGACAAAGGGAACAACGTATGTTGTTATGCGGTCTGACCGATAAAGATCTTCGTAGAATATGTAGGAACCAATATGGGCATCCAGGTCCCGCTGTTGGTTATTGACCGAGAATAGTTCTAGGTCATGTCTACATTGTTCTCGAACCGTAGGGTCCGCACGCTTAAGGTTTCGATGACAGTTATTATGAGTTTATGTATTTTGATGTACCGAAGAAGTTCGGAGTCCCGGATGTGATCACGGACATGACGAGGAGTCTCGAAATGGTCGAGACATAAAGATTGATATATTGGAAGCCTATATTTGGAGTTCGGAATGGTTCCGGGTGAAAACAGGAATTTACCGGAATACCGGGAGGTTACCGGAACCCCCCGGGTACTACATGGGCCTTAGTGGGCCTCGAGGGAGAAGAGGAGGGGCCGGCCAGGGGTGGCCGCGCGCCCCCTCCCCCCCCAGTCCGAATAG
>NW_021262363.1:34321-39107 GCF_002162155.2 Triticum dicoccoides
GGGGGGGGGGCGGCGCCCCCCTTTCCTCTTCCCCCTCCCCCAATCCTACTCCAACTAGGAAAGGGGGGGGAGTCCTACTCCCGGTGGGAGTAGGACTCCTCCGGCGCGCCCCCTCTAGGCCGGCCGCACCTCCCCCCTCCCTCCTTTATATACGGGGGCAGGGGGGCACCCTAGGACACACAATTTTGATCTACGGATCGTTCCTTAGCCGTGTGCGGTGCCCCCCTCCACCATATTCCACCTCGGTCATATCGTCGCGAAGCTTAGGCGAAGCTCTGCGCCGGTAGAACATCAAGATCGTCACCACGCCGTCGTGCTGATGGAACTCTCCCTCGACACTCGGCTGGATCGGAGTACGAGGGACGTCATCGAGCTGTACGTGTGTCAAGAACTCGGGGGCGCCGGAGTAACGGCGCCGGGATCGGTCGGATCGCGAGGAGAACGTACGACTACTTCCTCTACGTTGTGATCGCTTCCGCTTCGGGTCTACGAGGGTACGTAGACAACACTCTCCCCTCTCGTTGCTATACATCACCATGATCTTGCGTGTGCGTAGGAAATTTTTTGAAATTACTACGTTCCCCAACAGCAAGATACTTAATGACTGACTTTGCTTTGCTATCCCACTCCCCATCAACCCATTCAACATACTCAGAAGTTATATCATCCTAAATAAATCATGAGCAATTCGAGTCAATTTATAACTGAACTTGTCACTGCAAGAGTTAAACACTGAACTTTTTTGCAGCTTGACCGCAGTAGCAGTACTAGTATGAAGATCATGCTCAGTAGACTAACCTCAACCACACATCCCACTAATGCGCTGTCAAAATTGTCTGCATTTATGCAGACACGACCACCTGGAGTTTCCTGATGACTAAATAGATGGAGCTTGTCAGGGCCACAGGTCATGATTTGTGGCGACAATGCTGGGATGTAAAGAACAACGGTAAAGAACTTACCTTTTTGCCACCAAAGTGTAGCATTGAAGAAACCCTAGCCGTCTTTGCATGATCTGGTCTTTCGGGCAAATAATAACCGACGATGGCTCACAGTTCACGACCCACAGCTTCATCGAGTTATTTGAAGACTAAGGTACCAAGGTATTCTTCGCATCAATTACGCAACCATAGAGCAATGAGCAAGTCGAGCGAGATCAACCACATTCATCGAGAAAGCATAATCTAGCGTCATGTGGATGACCTCAATGTTGTCAAGGAACAAAGCAACATCATGATGATCCATGCGGCTGAATATCGGGTGAACCTTGGGCATTATAATCAGTGGCACATTAAAAAGAGAAGTTTGAGTGTACGGATCTCATCTTTCGATTGATTCAGCCTCCAGAAGGGTAGAACAAGCTATCCTTCAAGTGGGAAGGACCATACACATCCTCCGTATGTCTGCCCCATCTCCTATGGCTTTTGGGCCATGAAGGGTGCTATGGCACCAGGCCCTTACCAGCAAGAGGGATCCAGCTCCGTTTTTAGCCATTTTTAAGCGATTAGGGTTTGTGTCATGCTCAAGAATTCGAGGCATAAACGGCTCCCTGAAGATGAAATAATGTCCTCCCGCCTATCTCCTGTCCCGGCGGTGCACCTAGCCTAGTCATAGGGCATGTAGAGGTATGTCTCCAGTGGATCCTGTGGGATTCGGTTGATGTTGGTTTCCGATGGATCTCTGCGGACCCATTCTTTTGTCCGTGTGTCTAAAGGTTGTATCCATCCGATCTACCACATTTCTCTTTATCACCGACGGTTGCTATTCTGGTGCGCTGGTCCTGGGTGCTATTAGAAGAACGACTTCCCGACTTTCTAATACCAGAAGGTTTATCCAGCTCTAGTGAGGGAAGGGCGATAATGACGGCGCGCTTTCGGCTCCCTCCAGTGATTTTAGTCGACGTTAGGTGGTCTAAGGACCTGGAGGTAATTTATGATATTTTTTGCTGGTCGTTGTACTACCTTGACAGTTGATGAATATATAGAAAGTTTGCCAAAAAAATGTATGGTCTAATTTTATTGATCTGAAAATTTTATTCAAAGAGAGGAGGCCGGACAAGTAGGGGAAATGAGGGATACGGTTGGATGAAATCCGTCCGGCCAGATGTCTGTAAACATTTGGGGCGTCCGTTTTATGAACGGCGTTGGAGATGCCCTAATACAGCTGTACCATCTCATATTATTTTTGAAGATTAGTGCAGTTTATATGACATTTCTAATTAGTTCCTGATTTTCTAAGATAGGACGCTACTCTCTGCATGTTACCTTGTAAACAACCATTGGCCCTGTGGAAAAAATTACACATAAGAGTGTAGCATGACACGACTGTCAGATGTTAATTCACAAGTCTAGTGTGATAAGAGACCTCCGTAGGCGTCGTGGCACTCTCGACATCCAAGTTGGCAAGACACAGCAAATTTGGAAAGTATCTACGGTGTAGACCGTGTAGGGTCTGTGAACATTCATGCGGTTCAATGAATCTGCGTTCTCATGTCGTTGTCCTATCAGCAAGCAGTGGCCATTGATGGCGTTAGGAACGACCATATTGTAATGACACTATAGTTGACTCAGAAGCCGGGTCGCCTTTATACAGCATACAAATTGGGCCAAGCACTACACCGGAACCCCAACACCAATACCAACACCAACACCAGACGGACTAGCCTACTCACGCAGCTCAACGATGAGCACGATACTCATCGCCATGTCTTTTGTGCTGATGTTCTCAGCCGTTGTGCCACAAGTCGCCGGAGCCACGGGAGGGATATTGCAGATCCCTTCTAATGACTCCTTGGCTCACTGTATCCAAAGGTGCGGGGACGTCAACATCTCCTATCCCTTTGGTATAGGATCCGGCTGCTTCCGTCAAGGCTTCGATCTCACCTGCAACCACTCCAGCAAGCAACCCAAGCTCTTTTTAGGCAGCAGCACTGTCCAGGTCACTCACATGTATCACAATCTTGTTTCGACCCCTATAATCTTCAACCTTACAACGAGTCCAGGTACAGATACCTACAAGATGACATGGGAGGCCCCTGCTAAAGGTATTACTCTCTCTGGTGATAATACTTTGTATGTAGCTGGTTGTGATTTGGACGTCACCTTGTTTGAGTATGGTACGGGAGAGATTGTTGGCTCTTGTATGAGTAGATGCGCCAACAAGAAGGCACCAACTGGAGGGGCTTGTAATGGAATAGGCTGCTGCCTCATCCAATTACCAAGGGACATGCCAGGCTTTCGGGCAGAACTTGTCAGCACTAATACTACGGCGACACAATCAGATTGGTTGCACCCGGGCATCATCGCTTTTGTGTCACCTTATTATCAGTACAGAGATGATGATGATGAAAAAGCTAATGCAACCGCTATTTTCCCAAGTTGGACAAATGCAAGCAATATTTATGATGCAGATCTTAGAGTTGCGATCATGGACCAACCAAGCTGTGAAAGTGCACGACTGAAGAACGAAAGCTATGCCTGTAGCAACGGTAGCAGTTGTCGGAATTCCTTATCCGGTGGTTACCAATGTGTCTGCTCTTCTTATAGCAGAAGCAACCCTTACATCTTAGATGGATGCATGCAAGGTACTTCCGGCCCTACTACTTCTCTCTCCGAAATGAGTCAAAATCCCCTTCTATTTAGCCTTCATCCTCTTGTTCTTACTGTGGAGCAGATTATAACCCCAAGCCCAAAGAACACTGTCCCGCATCATGTGGACCCATTTCTGTTCCCTTCCCCTTTGGGCTCCAAGAAGGGTGCTTTGCATACGAAAAATTTCATCTTAATTGTAAATCTGGTAATCTCACAGTGACTTTCTCAGAAGATGCACAATATCAAGTGACTGATGTATCCGTGGAAGATGGGACTCTAACTGTTAGCAACATGGTGAACGGAAGTAATGAAAAAGAGGCAATATTTGTCCAGACTAAAGATGGATATGGAGCATATTATGCTCCTATGGAGGATCAATTTGATTTCTCTGCGGAATACAACATTGTTATAAAGTGGGCGGTTGCCAATTTAACATGTCAAACAGCTATGCAGAAGGATACTACATATGCATGCCGCAGTTCCCAGAGCTATTGCCTAAACGTCACCCATGGGGAAATATTTATGGGATATCGTTGTAAGTGTTCGACAGGCTTTCAAGGAAATCCGTACGTCAAGTATGGCTGCACAGGTCTGGTCCTCCTCATCACCCTTTATTGTGCACTAATGTTGCTCTCACACCTACAAATATTTTTCGACAAGGAGCATTTTATTACTTAAAAGGTTTAAGAGTTATACCCAGCCTCTGCATATCTAAGATGCAAACACCCAAACTAGTCCAAGATCAACAAAAAAACGGGCGAAATATAAGTAATGAACTGTATAATGCCTAAAATGATGAAGGACCAATCCTAAAACCATGTTGCCATCAATATTGAGTAAAAGTATCCCTCGCCGTATCCTCCAAGCATGTACACACCTACAAATATTTAGAAAATGGGAAACCTTTATTTTTCGTCCCTGAACTCTCTGGAAAGTATAGCATCCACTCTGAAACTAGAAAACCTAAGTTTCTCAACTTCGAAAAGTGGATAAGTCTAGTCGTTTTGTCACTTTAGGTGGTTTCCTGCCGACGTGGACATAGTTTTGACTTTTAACTAAAACTAGACACGTCAACAGATTTTGAACGCCACGTCAGTTGTGTGACCAGAAAGTCCCCCATCTCTCTCCCTCCCTCTCTCACTCCCTCCCCTTCCTCCCTCCCTCACTCCCTCCCTCCCTCTGTCCTTTCTCTCTCT
>NW_021262363.1:39598-58147 GCF_002162155.2 Triticum dicoccoides
ACACACACACACACACACACGCTAACTCTAGAATGGCCGCGTTGATGATGACTTGGTCAGTAGGGATGATTTAGGCAGTACTCGCGTAGCGAGTCCCTTACCTTGGCAAGTGGATGACAATCTCACCAAGCTTTTGTTGACACACATGGTTTTCGAGAAACCAATTAACTTTCTTCTCAATCGCCGCAGAGGAACCCTTCCCTCTCTACTTGGCTTGAAAGGCTTCGTACCATCGGACACGAGTGATGTTCATCAAAAGCTAGAGTGGTGCTGGTCTCGAGACCCATAGGAACGAAAAAGCATGACCATTGACCACCTAGCAATGAGCTCACACCTCACTGGCCACACCGCACGGATCAAGGACACCTGAGAGCACCTAGAAAGCCACTGGGAGCAGCCAGCAAGAAAGGATAAAAAATGACATTGAGAAGAGACCTTGGGACGTTGACGAACATGGCATGTCGTCGGCTGAAGAGAAGAACCTGGTGTTCTCGAATATCGGCGCACTACTACTTCTGGGAAGGGGAACACTAACACCTATCAACGGGTCAAAGGGGGCACACCGCTGGAACTGAGGTACATACGCAACCGCCGAGGAGCACTACCCATGTGGAAATGGGTACACTGCCAGCCAGGTAAAACACGTCGCTCAGGGTGACCAAAATATTCCACCCTCAACACAGCTTACCCATCGGCAAAATCATCCCCAAGCTGCACTTCTACGGTGGACACACTGCACAGTGAACCATCACAGCCAATCTAAGCTAGATGTTGAACTTTTGTTTGTGCGATTGCCATACATGTACGAAATAGACTAATGAAAACTTACGTAAACTTCCTAACTAAACCTCTCCCCCCTGATTTTTATGGGGTGGGCCCCTTCCTCCTTAGTCCCTCCAACTCCAGCTCTCCATGTTTCCTTTTACGTAAAAGGTGTTAGTAATCTTATGTAAATCTAGCATTACTTGTGTTTCAAAGATAGGACGGGGGTGGATAGAAGGACCACGACAACACCTCCAGTCGACCTGGGGTTTCCCCTGTCCTAACTACACCACCAGGAACTGACCCCTTCTAAATCAAGCGGTAGAGAGCCGATTTCAGCTAGAACTGCCAGAAGAGAGGGAATCAATGGGAAGGGGACCTAACCTCAGATGTGTCAAGGAGATGGAGCTCCATGTTGTAGCAACCACCCGAGTGGTTGAGAGCGCCCGCCAGAACCACCCATGAATGCCGCCTGCCGAGGGTATCGTCGCCTCGCTAAATCCAAGGCCGCCGACGCAAGTTCCAGAGTCCGCCACAAGGTCTGGAGCAATTGAGACCCTGCCGCCTCCGGCACCGGCGTCGACACGAACTTGTCCGGCATTCTTCTCATGTGACGGCGAGGGAGGAAGGGAGGAGGGATTGCCTCACTCAGAGGAAACATAGTCACAGCCCCGTGTTGCCTGCGCGGATGACACGGTGGCAACCACGAAACATTTTTTCTCCTAACTCGCAATAAGGCAATGACATACTGATTTTCGTTAATAGCATTGATTTCTATACATGTCCGTAGGTGCAGAAGTAGCCAGTGGAACATACTCATCCGGGTCTCCATCTGATTCACTAATATGGTTTAGAGTCGTCCCAAGCTCAAGGTTTTGGTTACCGGTCGAAATTTCAAGATTTCCCATGGTTACCTCATATTTCCGTGCCCCTCGATAAATCCTCATACTGAGCAAAAAATACCATTTTTTTTGAAAATTTTGAATTTAAACGCTCCATTTGTAGTAAAGTGCGTAGGATCTAATTAATGCCATGAGAGTTGATTCTGACGTGTTCGTAGCAACCTAGTTCCTGTTTTGACAGGTCTCTGGTTTGAATGTTCGTTCATCCATTCATTTGAATTCAAAATTCAACTATAAAATTCGTTCGAAATATTCTTGGTATTTCCCGGTATTTCCCGGTAACCGTGGTAACCACGTTTACCCGTCCCCCTCGGTAAAATTTCCTCATTCGGTAACCAAAACCTTGCCCAAGCTCAACATCACTGTCATAATTTGGACAATGCTCCGCATATATCTCAGCTACACTTCCTTCTGCAACACATTGTGAAATCTGCTTGCAATTAGTATCTGTAGCAATCGTTTTTAGACCATCGCCAACTCTTTTCTTGGAAATAGCAAATGAAACATCCTGTCATCCTTTGTTCGATAGTGCATGCCAAAACTTCATACAAGATCAAGAAAATAGAACTTCTCCAATAAAAAAATGGCCTCTGCTTCCCCACTGTATTGCAACAATCCCCCATCATTCCAATACTGCCAGTTGAAATAAAATTTAAAAAAAACACCTCTGGCGAGAGACAAACTGGACGTGAGAAATTGGACTACTCCTAAGTGGCAGATTGCAAGTACCCAAGAGCAAAAAATACCTCTGGCAGCGAGGAGCTTGTCGTTGCTAGGTTGTCAGTGCAGCCACCGGTGGTGGCCATAGCCGCAGCAGACATGCTTAACTATGCAGCAGCCACAGCCACTCCTAATCTCAACTGGGCCAGAACTCCGACGTTGTCGTAGGCATGCCTCAGTGGTCCTTGCTGCTCTAGGCTTAGGCTTAGGGTTAGAGAGAGAGGGAGAGAGAGAGAGAGAGAGTAGGGGTCGTCGGGGTCACTTAATTGATGTGGTGGTCAAACGTCAATTTTAGAAGTAGTATAGTGGACTAAACTTACATGTGTCGATTTCTGGACAAACTGTGTCGACGTAGGTCGAAAACGATCTGAAGTAGTATAGTGGACTAAACTTACCTAATTAAGAAGTTGAGCAAGGTTTGCAGGTTTAGTAATTGAGGGATCCTTTCTATATTTTCAGAAGAGTTGTGGGACGAAAAATATGCTTTTCAATTAAAAAATTATGAAACATAATGCAAACCTAAAGGAATTTGAATTTATGCATTCAGATCATACGAATTTAATCTGACATTGTTTGGCAGGTAGTAATACAATTAACCGCCAATATATAACTTATGTGAGTTGTCTACAGATATTGATGAATGCACACTACCAAACTACTGCAATGGGACATGCCAAAATTCCTTTGGAAGCTACACATGCTCAAGTTGCCCACATAGAAAAGAGTTTGATCTGATAAAAAGGCAATGTGTTACATCAGCGAAGCAACACAATATTTCTTTCGGTAAGTCATAGCGACCAATATCTCCTCATCGCAATTATAATTAACCAAATGCAGAGTGACTCAGAGAGTGATGATTAAATGCAGGTATTGCAACTGGAACTGGATGTGGCCTTGGCTCCATACTTCTTGCACTCTGTGTATTTGTATTCGCCAACAAGTGGAAGAAAGGCATCCAGAAGAGAATCCGACAATCACACTTCAAGAAAAATCAAGGCCTACTGTTGCAGCAGTTGATCTCAGATGAAAGCGCCACAAACAAAACAAAGATATTCTCCTTGGAGGAACTAGAGAAGGCAACCAACAACTTTGATGCCACTCGTGTTCTTGGTCGTGGAGGACATGGTACAGTTTATAAAGGGATTCTATCCGACCAACGGGTTGTGGCTATTAAAAAATCCAAAATTGTGGAGCAGACTGAGATAGACCAGTTTATCAATGAGGTTGTTATCTTATCTCAAATCATTCATCGCAATGTGGTAAAGCTATTTGGTTGTTGCCTCGAATCTGAGGTGCCTTTGCTGGTGTACGAGTTTATATCTAATGGTACATTGCATGAACTTCTTCACATTGACGTTAGTGCCAAATGCTTGCTGTCATGGGATGATCGCATTAGGATTGCAGTAGAAGCAGCAGGAGCACTTGCTTATCTGCACTCGGCTGCTGCAATACCCATTTTCCATAGAGACGTGAAATCGTCTAACATACTATTGGATAGCTACTTCGCTACAAAGGTTTCTGACTTTGGAGCTTCTAGGTCTCTTTCCCTCGACGAGACTCATGTGGTGACTATTGTCCAAGGAACATTTGGTTACCTAGATCCAGAGTATTACCATACCGGGCAGCTAACTGAAAAGAGTGATGTGTATAGTTTTGGAGTAATACTTGTGGAACTTTTGACAAGAAAAAAGCCAATTTTTATAAATGAGGTAGGTGCAAAACAAAACTTGTCCCATTATTTCGTGGAAGGATTGCAAGAGGGAGCTATCATGGAAATAATGGATCCTCAGGTTGTCAAAGAGGTAGATCTGGAAGAGATTGAAGATATTTGCTCACTTGCGGAAGCATGCTTGAGACTCAAAGGAAGAGACAGACCTACTATGAAAGAAGTAGATATGAGGTTGCAATTGCTGAGAACTAAGAGGCTAAGAAAATGCAATATTCTCCCAGAGGTTAGCAACTCTGATGCACAGATGCTGCCCAGTTGTTACAGTCTAGAACAAGAACTTTCATCCTCACTCACGTTGCCACGTTAAGTATATACGTGCAATACCACAACTGTGTCCTTCCAAGTATTCATCTCAATTATACCATTTATTTTTGATGGGAGTCATATTATGTATTTTTGTTTCGTAGTTCAGTTTAGACCAGAGTATGTCATCTAGTTTCGCTTCCAGTATATTAGCATATTTTATTCGTAAGCCCATGTCAATTGTGTACAACTGTATTACAATTATTTCGGCAAATATGCTTGTAAGGAATAACTTCAGATACATCAATGTGTTTAAGTTGCAGTGATGGAGAAAGACGTATTTGTACCGTTGTCGGCAAATTTCATACCTTCCATTGCCGTTGTCTTACTCGGTAGAGGCTCCAATAGTTCCGAAGGATACCGGATTAACTTTAGTTCAGACGGGTAGTTCACTGTATTATTTATATAACATCGTAAAGACCCTTCAGACCAGATGATAGTAGCCAAGGAAAAATGAGAGCAAGAGTAAGGGACTCTTGCATTTGATGTCTTTGGCTCTTTGCATACACTACTAGGGAAAAACTTATACACAGAGGCTTATTAGTAGGGCTGTCTAAAATGAAGCGCTACTAATATGTGTGTAACAGTAGCGCGGCACATGACAAGGGCCCTACTACTACAAATGCCCACACCGTTGCAGACAGACTAGAGGTAGTGGTAGCGCCTGTGTGCAAAGAGCATTACTGCTAATACAATTGTATTAGCGCGTTTTAGTGAAAAAGCGCTGCAACTAGGAAAAGGAAAAGAAAAGAAAAAAGAAAAGAAAAATAAAAATTAAAAATTATAGCAGTAGCGCGTGTTTTGAAGGAAATATGCCCTAGAGGCAATAATAAAGTTATTATTTATTTCCTTATATCATGATAAATATTTATTATTCATGCTAGAATTGTATTAACCGGAAACATGATACATGTGTGAATACATAGACAAACAGAGTGTCACTAGTATGCCTCTACTTGACTAGCTTGTTAATCAAAGATGGTTATGTTTCCTAACCATGGACAAAGAGTTGTTATTTGATTAACGGGATCACATCATTAGTTGAATGATCTGATTGACATGACCCATTCAGTTAGCTTAGCACCCGATCGTTTAGTATGTTGCTATTGCTTTCTTCATGACTTATACATGTTCTTATGACTATGAGATTATGCAACTCCCGTTTACCGGAGGAACACTTTGTGTGCTACCAAACGTCGCAGCGTAACTGGGTGATTCTAAAGGTGCTCTACAGGTGTCTTCGAAGGTACTTGTTGGGTTGGCGTATTTCGAGATTAGGATTTGTCACTCCGAATGTCGGAGAGGTATCTCTGGGCCCTCTCGGTAATGCACATCACATAACCCTTGCAAGCAATGCAACTAATGAGTTAGTTGCGAGATGATGTATTACGGAACGAGTAAAGAGACTTGCCGGTACCGAGATTGAATTAGGTATTGGATACCGACGATCGAATCTCGGGCAAGTAACATACCGATGACAAAGGGAACAACGTATGTTGTTATGCGGTCTGACCAATAAAGATCTTCGTAGAATATATAGGAACCAATATGAGCATCCAGGTTCCGCTATTGGTTATTGACCAGAGACGTGTCTCGGTCATGTCTACATTGTTCTCGAACCGTAGGGTCCGCACGCTTAAGGTTTCGATGACAGTTATATTATGAGTTTATGAGTTTTGATGTACCGAAGGAGTTCGGAGTCCCGGATGAGATCGGGGACATGACGAGGAGTCTCGAAATGGTCGAGACATAAAGATCGATATATTGGACGACTATATTCGGACATCGGAAAGGTTCCGAGTGGTTCGGGTATTTTTCGGAGTACCGGGGAGTTACGGGAATACGGGGGAGAAGTATTGGGCCTTATTTGGCCATACGGGAAAGAGAGAGGGGCTGCCTAAGGCAGGCCGCCCCCCCCCCCCCAAGGCCTAGTCCGAATTGGACTAGGAGGAGGGGCTGCGCCCCCTCCTTCCTTCCCTTCTCCCTCCACCTTCCTTGTCTCCTACTCCTAATACTTGGAAGGATTCCTAGTTGGACTAGGAAAGGGGGAATCCTACTCCCGGTGGGAGTAGCACTCCGCTAGGGCGCCCCATAGAGAGGGCCGACCCTCCCCTCCTCCACTCCTTTATATACGGGGGCAGGGGGCACCCTGTAGACACACAAGTTGATCTTCGTGATCGTTCCTTAGCCGTGTGCGGTGCCCCCCTCCACGATATTACACCTCGGTCATATTGTAGTGGTGCTTAGGCGAAGCCCTGTGACGGTTAAACATCAAGATCGTCACCATGCCGTCGTGCTGACGGAACTCCTCCCCGAAGCTTTGCTGGATCGGAGCCCGGGGTGCGTCATCGAGCTGTACGTGTGTCAAGAACTCGGAGGTGCCGGAGTAACGGTGCTTGCATCGGCTGGACCGGGAAGACGTACGACTACTTCCTCTATGTTGCATCAACGCTTCCGCTTCGGTCTACGAGGTTACGTAGACAACACTCTCCCCTCTCGTTGCTATGCATCACCATGATCTTGCGTGTGCGTAGGAATTTTTTTGAAATTACTACGTTCCCCAACAGTGGCATCCGAGCCTAGGTTTTATGCGTTGATGTTATATGCACGAGTAGAACACAAGTGAGTTGTGGGCGATACAAGTCATACTGCTTACCAATATGTCACACTTTGGTTCGGCGGTATTGTTGGATGAAGCGGCCCGGACCGACATTACGCGTACGCTTACGTGAGACTGGTTCTACCGACGTGCTTTGCACATACGTGGCTGGCGGGTGTCAGTTTCTCCAACTTTAGTTGAACCGAGTGTGGCTACGCCCGGTCCTTGCGAAGGTTAAAACAGCACTAACTTGACGAACTATCGTTGTGGTTTTGATGCGTAGGTAAGAACGGTTCTTGCTCAGCCCGTAGCGGCCACGTAAAATTTGCAACAACAAAGTAGAGGACGTCTAACTTGTTTTTGCAGGGCAGTTTGTGATGTGATATGGTCAAGACGTGATAAGATATAAGTTGTTGTATGAGATGATCATGTTTTGTTGAAGTTATCGGCAACTGGCAGAAGCCCTATGGATGTCTCTTTGTTGCATAAGATGCAAGTGCCAAATAATTGCTTTACTTTATCGCTATACGATAGCAATAGTTGCAAGAGAAATAGTTGATGAGACAACCATGTGATGACACATTGATATAGATCAAGATGATGAAGATCATGGTGTCGTGCCGGTGACGATAGAGATCATGACAGTACTTTGGAGATGGAGATCAAAGGCGCAAGATGATCATGGCCATATCATGTCACATATTTTGATTGCATACAATCTTTATCTATTATAAATCTTATTCTTGCTTTGATTGACGGTAGCATTTTAAGATGATCTCTCACTAATTATCAAGAAGTGTTCTCCCTGAGTATGCACTGTTGCCAAAGTTCGTCGTGCCCAGACACCACGTGATGATCGGGTGTGATAAGCTCTACGTCCATCTACAACGGGTGCAAGCCAGTTTTGCACATGCGGAATACTCAGGTTAAACTTGACGAGCCTAGCATATGCAGATATGGCCTCGGAACACGGATACCGAAAGGTCGAGCGTGAATCATATAGTAGATATGATCATCATAGTGATGTTCACCATTGAAAACTACTCCATCTCACGTGATGATCGGTTATGGTTTAGTTGATTAGGATCACGTGATCACATAGATGACTAGAGAGATGTCTGTCTAAGTGGGAGTTCTTAAGTAATATGATTAATTGAACTTAAATTTATCATGAACTTAGTCCTGGTAGTATTTTGCAAATTATGTTGTAGATCAATTGCTCGCGTTGTTGCTTTCATATGTTTATTTTGATATGTTCCTAGAGAAAATTGTGTTGAAAAATGTTAGTAGCAATGATGCGGATTGGATCCGTGATCTGAGGTTTATCCTCATTGCTGCACAGAAGAATTATGTCCTTAATGCACCGCTAGGTGATAGACCTATTGCAGGAGCAGATGCAGACGTTATGAACGTTTGGCTAGCTCAATATGATGACTACTTGATAGTTTAAGTGCACCATGCTTAACGGCTTAGAATCGGGACTTCAAAGACGTTTTGAACATCATGGACCATATGAGATGTTCCAGGAGTTGAAGTTAATATTTCAAGCAAATACTCGAGTTGAGAGATATGAAGTCTCCAAAAAGTTCTATAGCTAAAAGATGGAGGAGAATCGCTCAACTAGTGAGCATGTGCTCAGATTGTCTGGGTACTGCAATCGCTTGAATCAAGTGGGAGTTAATCTTCCAGATAAGATAGTGATTGACAGAATTCTCTAGTCACCATCACCAAGTTAGTAGAACTTCGTGATGAACTATAGTATGCAAGGGATGATGAGAATGATTCCCGAGTTTTTTTCATGATGATGAAATCGATGAAGGTAGAAATCAAGAAAGAACATCAAGTGTTGATGGTTAACAAGACCACTAGTTTCAAGAAAAGGGCAAAGGGATAGAAGGGAACTTCAAGAAGAACGACAAGCAAGTTGCTGCTCAAGTGAAGAAGCCCAAGTCTGGACCTAAGCCTGAGACTAAGTGCTTTTACTGCAAAGGAACTGGTCACTGGAAGCAGAACTACCCCAAGTATTTGGCGGATAAGAAGGATGGCAAAGTGAACAAAGGTATATTTGATATACATGTTATTGATGTGTACTTTACTAGTGTTTATAGCAACCCCTCGGCATTTGGTACTGGTTCAGTTGCTAAGAGTAGTAACTCGAAACGGGAGTTGCAGAATAAACAGAAACTAGTTAAGGGTGAAGTGACGATGTGTGTTGAAAGTAGTTTCAAGATTGATATGATCATCATCGCACACTCCCTATACTTTCGGGATTAGCGTTGAACCTAAATAAATGTTATTTGGTGTTTGCGTTGAGCATGAATATGATTTGATCGTGTTTATTGCAATACGGTTATTCATTTAAGTAAGAGAATAAACTGTTGTTCTGTTTACATGAATAAAACCTTATATGGTTACACACCCAATGAAAATGGTTCATTGGATCTCGATCGTAGTGATACGCATATTCATAATATTGAAACCAAAAGATGCAAAGTTAATAATGATAGTGCAACTTATTTATGGCACTGCCGTTTAGGTCATATTGGTGTAAAGCGCATGAAGAAACTCCATGCTGATGGGATTTTGGAATCACTTGATGCTTGCGAACCATACCTCATGGGCAAGATGACTAAGACTCCGTTCTCCGGAACAGTGGAACGAGCAACTGACTTATTGGAAATAATACATACTGATGTATGCGATCCGATGAGTGTTAAGGCTCGCGGCGGGTATCGTTATTTTCTGACCTTCACAGATGATTTGAGCAGATATGGGTATATCTACTTGATGAAACATAAGTCTGAAACATTTGAAAAGTTCAAAGAATTTCAGAGTGAAGTGGAAAATCATCGTGACAAGAAAATAAGGTTTCTACGATCTGACGGCGGAGACAAATATTTGAGTTACGAGTTTGGTCTTCAATTAAAACAATGTGGAATAGTTTCACAAATTCATGCCACTTGGAACACCACATCATAATGGTGTGTCCGAATGTCATAACCGTACTTTATTGGATATAGTACAATCTATGATGTTTCTTACCGATTTACCAATATCGTTTTGGGATCATGCATTAGAGACAGCTGCATTCACGTTAAATAGGGCACCATCTAAATCCGTTGAGACGACACTATATGAACTGTGGTTTAGCAAGAAATCAAAGTTGTCGTTTCTTAAAGTTTGGGGTTGTGATGCTTATGTGAAAAAGTTTCATCCTGATAAGCTCAAACCCAAATCGAAGAAATGCGTCCTCATAGGATACCCAAAGGAGACTGTTGGGTACACCTTCTATCACAGATCCGAAGACAAGACATTCGTTGCTGAGAATGGATCCTTTCCAGAGAATGAGTTTCTCTCGAAAGAAGTGAGTGGGAGGAAAGTAGAACTTGATAAGGTAATTGTACCTTCTCCCTTATTGGAAAGTAGTTCATCACAGAAATCTGTTCCTGTGACTACTACACCAATTAGTGAGGAAGCTAATGATGATGATCATGTAACTTCAGATCAAGTTACTACCAAACCTCGTAGGTTAACCAGAGTGAGATCCGCACCAGAGTGGTACGGTAATCCCATTTTGGAGGTCATGTTACTTGACCATGAAGAACCTACGAACTATGAGGAAGCGATGATGAGCCCAGATTCCGCAAAATGGTTTGAGGCCATGAAATCTAAGATATGATCCATGTATGAGAACAAAGTATGGACTTTGATGGATTTGCCCGATGATCGGCAAACCATAGAAAATAAATGGATCTTCAAGAGGAAGACAGACGTTGATAGTAGTGTTACTATCTACAAAGCTAGACTTGTCGAAAAAAGGTTTTTGACAAAGTTCAAGGTGTTGACTTCGATGAAATTTTCTCACTCGTAGCGATGCTTAAGTCTGTCCAAATCATGTTAGCAATTGCCGCATTTTTATGAAATCTGGAAAATGGATAAACAAAACTACATTCCTTAATGGATTTAAAGAACAGTTGTATATGATGCAACCAGAAGTTTTTGTCAATCCTAAAGGTGCTAGCAAAATATGCAAGCTCCAGCGATCCATCTATGGACTGGTGCAAGCATCTCGGAGTTGGAATATACGCTTTGATAAGTTGAACGAAGCATATAGTTTTATACAGACTTGCGGTGAAGCCTGTATTTACTAGAAAGTGAGTGGGAGCAGTACAGCATTTCTGGTAAGTATATGTGAATGACATATTGTAGATCGGAAATAATGTAGAATTATTCTGCAAAGAGTGTTTGAAAGGAGTTTTTCAAAGAAAGACCTCGGTGAAGCTGCTTACATATTGAGCATCAAGATCTATAGAGATAGATCAAGACGCTTGATAAGTTTTTTCAATGAGTACATACCTTGACAAGATTTTGAAGTAGTTCAAAATCGAACAGTCAAAGAAAGAGTTCTTGCCTGTGCTACAAGGTGTGAAATTGAGGAAGACTCAAAACCCGACCACGGCAGAAGATAGAAAGAGAATGAAAGTCAGTCCCTATGCCTTGGCCATAGGTTCTATAAAGTATGCCATGCTGTGTACCAGATCTATTGTATACCCTACACTGAGTTTGGCAAAGGAGTACAATAGTGATCTAGGAGTAGATCACTGGACAGCGGTCAAAATTATCCTTAGTGGAATAAGGATATGTTTCTCGATTATGAAAGTGAAAAAAAAGTTCGTCGTAAAGGGTTACGTCGATGCAAGTTTTGACACCGATCTGGATGACTCTAAGTCTCGATCTAGATACATATTGAAATTGGGAGCAATTCGCTAGAGTAGCTCCGTCCAGAGCATTGTAGACATAGAAAATTGCAAAATACATAACGGATCTGAATGTGAAAGACCCGTTGACTAAGATTCTCTCACAAGCAAAACATGATCACACCTTAGTACTCTTTGGGTGTTAATCACATAGAGATGTGAACTAGATTACTGAATCTAGTAAACCCTTTAGGTGTTGGACACATGGCGATGTGAACTATGGGTGTTAATCACATGATGATGTGAACTATCGATGTTAATCACATGGTGATGTGATCTAGATTATTGACTCTAGTGCAAGTGGGGGACTGAAGGAAATATGCCCTAGAGGCAATAATAAAGGTATTATTTATTTCCTTATATCATGATAAATGTTTATTATTCATGCTAGAATTGTATTAACCGGAAACATGATACATGTGTGAATACATAGACAAACAGAGTGTCACTAGTATGCCTCTACTTGACTAGCTTGTTAATCAAAGATGGTTATGTTTCCTAACCATGGCCAAAGAGTTGTTATTTGATTAACGGGATCACATCATTAGTTGAATGATCTGATTGACATGACCCATTCAGTTAGCTTAGCACCCGATCGTTTAGTATGTTGCTATTGCTTTCTTCATGACTTATACATGTTCCTATGACTATGAGATTATGGAACTCCCGTTTACCGGAGGAACACTTTGTGTGCTACCAAACGTCACAACGTAACTGGGTGATTATAAAGGTGCTCTACAGGTGTCTTCGAAGGTACTTGTTGGGTTAGCGTATTTCGAGATTAGGATTTGTCACTCCGAATGTCGGAGAGGTATCTCTGGGCCCTCTCGGTAATGCACATCACATAAGCCTTGCAAGAAATGCAACTAATGAGTTAGTTGCGAGATGATGTATTACGGAACGAGTAAATAGACTTGCCGGTAACGAGATTGAACTAGGTATTGGATACCGACGATCGAATCTCGGGCAAGTAACATACCGATGACAAAGGGAACAACGTATGTTGTTATGCGGTCTGACCGATAAAGATCTTCGTAGAATATGTAGGAACCAATATGAGCATCCAGGTTCCGCTATTGGTTATTGACCAGAGATGTGTCTCGGTCATGTTTACATAGTTCTCGAACCGTAGGGTCCGCACGCTTAAGGTTTCGATGACAGTTATATTATGAGTTTATGTGTTTTGATGTACCGAAGGAGTTCAGAGTCCCGGATGAGATCGGGGACATGAGGAGGAGTCTCGAAATGGTCGAGACGTAAAGATCGATATATTGGACGACTATATTCGGACATCGGAAAGGTTCCGAGTGGTTCGGGTATTTTTTGGAGTACCGGGGAGTTACGGGAATACGGGGGAGAAGTATTGGGCCTTATTGGGCCATACGGGAAAGAAAGAGGGGCTGCCTAGGGCAGGCCGCGCGCCCCCCCAAGGCCTAGTCCGAATTGGACTAGGGGGAGGGGCTGCGCCCCCTCCTTCCTTCCCTTCTCCCTCCCCCTTCCTTGTCTCCTACTCCTAATACTTGGAAGGATTCCTAGTTGGACTAGGAAAGGGGGAATCCTACTCCTGGTGGGAGTAGGACTCCCCTAGGGCGCGCCATAGAGAGGGTCGGCCCTCCCCTCCTCCACTCCTTTATATACGGGGGCAGGGGGCACCCCATAGACACATAAGTTGATCTTCGTGATCGTTCCTTAGCCGTGTGCGGTGCCTCCCTCCACAATATTACACCTCGGTAATATTGTAGCGGTGGTTAGGCGAAGCCCTGCGACGGTTAAACATCAAGATCGTCACCACACCATCGTGCTGACGGAACTCCTCCCCGAAGCTTTGCTGGATTGGAGCCTGGGGTGCATCATCGAGCTGTACGTGTGTCAGGAACTCAGAGGTGTCGGAGTAACGGTGCTTGGATCGGTTGGACCGGGAAGACGTACGACTACTTCCTCTACGTTGCGTCAACGCTTCCGCTTCGGTCTACGATGGTACGTAAACAACACTTTCCCCTCTTGTGGCTATGCATCACCATGATCTTGCGTGTGCGTAGGAATTTTTTTGAAATTACTACGTTCCCCAACATGTTTATGAAGAGCGCTATAGCTAACTTAGTTATAGCGCATTTCTTATACGCGCTCTATAGCTAATTTAGCTATAGCAGTAGCGTTTTATGCCAAACGCGCTATAGCTAAGTTAGCTATGTCGCTTTTTCTAAGAAGCGCTACTGCTAGATTTAACTTGCCCCTGCGCGGGCATCAGTCATTCCCCCAATTCCCCATCTCCTCCTCGATCGAACATCCCTCTCCCTCGCTGCCCCTGCTCCCTCGCCACCATCGTTCCCTCGCCGCCCATGCCCCACCAGAGTCGCCGCCGCCCTCGGCAAGCCGTCGTTGCCCTCCGCGCGCCCTATCCGGACTTCGACGCCACGCACAACCTTCCTCCCCGCGCCCTACCCCAACCTCGATGCCGTGCGCCCCCTCCCTCGGTCGCTCAGCCTCCTCCTGCTCCCTACCTCCACCGGCGACCGAGGTGAGCACGCCTACACCTCCTCCTCCTCATCCTCCCCTATCTCTGCTCATCGCCTAGTTGTAGATGCTTAAGTAGCTAGCGTTCATCTAATTAGTAAGGGTTCATCAAATTAGCTAGTACTTGTAGATGCTTAAGTAGTTAGGGCAGTAGGGTTAGGGCAGTAGATGTAGTTAAGTAGTTAGGGCAGTAGGGTTAGGGCACTTAAGTACTTGTAGATACTAGTACTTGTGCACCCAATGTAGTTAACTAAATATAATTTTTAGGACAAATTTGTATATGCTTAACTAGGGCAGTAGGGTTAGAGAAGTAGATGTGCTTAAGTACTTGTAGCCCTAGTACTTGTGCACACAATGTAGTTAACTAAATATAATTTTTAAAAAAGTGTATATGCTTAACAAGGGCAGTAGGATTTAATTACAAATGTTAGGAAAGTAAGGTTTCATTAGATGTTAATTAGGGTAGTAGGATTTAGTTTAGAGAAAAATCAATATAAAAATATAAATTTCTATTAGTGCTGCAAGTCTAGTAGGTTCTTAATTTTTAGTGAATTTTTATTAGGATAAAGATTTAAGACATAATTTGATTGAGTTCTAGGGTTCATAATTTTTATCAGGACATAATTTTTATTAGGACATAATTTTTATTAGGATAAAAATATGTAAAGGTTCTAGGTTTCTAGGGTTCATCCATCTATATTTGGTTTTTGAATTGAGTTTGTGTAAATTTTCTTGAAGTGTCAAACACTAGGAGATACAAATTTGAAGTGGTCATGTTATATGCAAATTCGGCAATAGTGTTTGCTCATGTATATCTACTATTGTAGTTTCTCATGTACTTGTTCTTAAGTGGTCCTGTTATACGCACCATTGAAGTGGTTCGATTGTGCCCAAGTGGCCTTTTGTTGTTTGCAGGGAATGAAGCCGAGTGGCCTATGTTTTGCCGGAATGTTGATTCATTTTCATTTCGGCAAATTTCAGGCGCTCGATTTGTCCACTTTGTAGCGAAGGTCATGCCGAAATGTTTCGTGAGTTTCGGCATGACTTGTGCTATAAACTAGGACATATCGAGTGAACGGGATTTGCCGCAAGGAAATGAATCAACAATCCTGCAAAACATAAGCCTTTTTTATGTCATTATTCATTTTATTAGGTCTAGAATTAATTGACTAGATTTAATCGTAGGAAACATGGCTAGCAATGATGAAGGACAGGGTTCTGGTGATTGCAATATCTACGAGGCGGCATACGCCTATTTGAACCTTCTCGATAAGCAACGGTTGTTGCAGGGCCCACCTGTCACATCCGAGACTGAGACCGACATCGAGACCGGCGCCGAGACCAGCGCTGAGACTGAGACCGGCACCGAGACCGGCGAAGCCGGTAGAGAACTGGCTGTCAACTATATATGTTGCATATTATGAACTCATGTGACGATGCAGGTACATAGATCATCGATGTCAAAGAAGTGCTACGTCAGGAGAATACGACGAGTGGCTAGAATGTCAGGTCCAGGTGTATCGGTTTTTGAGCGGCAGCCAGAGAGGGTTCGATAGCAGAGCTGAAGCGGAAAGTAGTTAGTTTAGGTTCACGCTAGTGCGAGAGAGGACTCATAACCGCCGCCTCATGTACTGCATAGTTCTGCTCTCACTCATAGTGATAGCTCTTCTCGCGTATATCATTATTTAGATGGATGACGATGTAGTTACAAGTATTTGAGACTTATATCACAATTTTCGAGATGATGATGAGAGGCGACTTTGTGTTGGATGATGAAATGATTTGATGAGACTATTTGTATGTATAGTCTATGATTACATTTGTATGTGTATGATATGTTAAAGATTATTGTATAAAGCCTATTCCAATACAAAACAAATATGCGGAAAAAAATTAGAAACTAATAAAACTAGAAGTAGCGAGGGGAGTAAAGGTAGCAGCAGCGAGCTATTAGGAGTAGCGCGGTTTACATCAAAGTGCTGCAGCTATTAGTAGTAGCGTTGTTCTACGATGCGTGCTACAACTAACCATGTATAGCAGTAGCGTGTGTCGACACGTGCTGCTGCTACAAGTTAGCTGTGGCGCCGTATCAGTAACGCGGGTGCCCGCACTACTGGTACAACCAAAGCCCGAGCTACTGCTAGGCTTTTCCCTAGTAGTGATAACAAGTATTGATGGCATGGTTCACGTCAATTGAATTTGCTTAAAAGGCCAAAATCATGAACTCTGCATAGGGAACAGAGCTGCAAAATTGTTCTTGTAAGAGGCTTTGGCAATATCAGAGCTCCTGGTTTATCAGGTGCTACATCGTCTTGTCGAGCACAGGATGCACCGTATGGTTGGAGGAGGTCTTCCTCCAATCTGGAAGCCGCCTTCCATGCCACGTGCTGCTCGCCGCTATCTTTCAAGAACGTATAATTCAAAACAAAAGTTTAATATTGACATAAAAACAATAATACTTCAAGCATACTAATAGCAGTCACAGTTTCTCAAAAATAACATGGCCTAATAAAGCTATCCCTACAAAATTATATAGTCTGGTTATGCTCTATCTTCATCACACAAAATATTTAATCATGCACAACCCCGATGACAAGCCAAGCAATTGTTTTCATACTTTTGACGTTCTAAAACTTTTTCAACCTTCACGCAATACATGAGAATGAGCCATGGATATAGCACTATAGGTGGAATAAACATATGGTGGAGGTTGTGAGGAAGACAAAAAGGAAGAAAGTCGTCTGACATCAACTAGGCAAATTAATGGGCTACGGAGGTGCACATTACACGATATCGATGCAAGTGAGTAGGGATTGCCATGCAACGGATGCACTAGAGCTATAAGTGTATGAAAGCTCGAAGTAAAAACTAAGTGGATGGGCATCCAACTTACTTTCTCATGAAGACCTAGGGCAATTTGAGGAAGCCGATCATTGAAATATACAAGCCAAGTTCTATAATGAAAAATTCCAACTAGTATATGAAAATGACAAAATAAGAGACTCTCTATCATGAAGAACATGGTGCTACTTTGAAGCACAAGTGTTGAAAAAGGATAGTAACATTGTCCTTTCTCTCTTTTTCCCTCATATTTTTCTTTCGGGCTCTTTGGCCTCTTTTTTAGACTTGTGGGGAATCATAGCCTTCATCATCCTTTCCTCACATGGGACAATGCTCTAATAACGATGATCATCACACTTTTATGTACTTACAACTCGATGCTTGAACAAAGATATGACTCTGTGTGAATGCCTCATACATATGAGAACAATATGACAATGATGGTGTGTCATAATAAAAAAGAACAATGGAAGTTGCATGGCAATATATCTCGGAATGACTATGGAAATGACATAATAGGTAGTATGGTGGCTGTTTTGAGGAAGGGTAAATGGTGGGTGTAATGCATCGGCGAAAGTTGTGCGATACTAGAGAGGCTAGAAATGGTGGAAGGGTGAGAGTGCGTATGATCCATGGACTCAACATTAGTCATAAAGAAAACACATAAGTATTGGAAAAATTATTAGCCCTCGAAACAAAGTACTAATATGCATGTTCCTAGGAGGATAGATTGATAGGAAAGGACCATCGCTCATCCCCGACCGCCACTCATAAAGAAGAATATTAAAAATAAATCATACTCTAACTTCATCACATGTCCAGGTCACTCACATTTACCTCAGCTTCGGCATAGTTTTCACCCCTGCAATCTTCAAGCTTGCAACAAGGCCAGGTACAAATACCTACAACATGACATGGGAAGCCCTTGCTAAAGGTATTACTCTCTCTAGTGATAATACTCTGTACGTAGCTGGATGTGATTTTGACGTTACCTTGTTCGAGTATGGTACGGGAGAGATTGTTGGCTCTTGTATGGTACGAGTAAATGCGTGGGCAACAAGGCCCCGACTGGAGGGCCTTGTAACGGAATAGGCTGCTGCCTCATCCCGTTACTAAGGGATCTGCCTGGCTTTCGGGCAGAACTTGTTGTTGAATATATGGTTTGTACATGTGTATTGTATAGTCTGGCCCACCTCTTAGTTTTTGTATAATTGAGGTTGTGGCCCACTTTGTACTCCATATATACGTGCGCTTTGCACCGATCAATATATCGTGAAACATTGTCAAAACATCGTTTCCAACATGGTATCATACCTACGATCCTAACCCTAACCCGTGCCGCCGCCGCCGCCGCTGCGATCCCATCGCCGCCGCCGCCGCCGCCACCTCGCGCCGCCGCCGCCGCCGCGTCCTTACGCCGCC
>NW_021262363.1:58734-63285 GCF_002162155.2 Triticum dicoccoides
CAGCCCCTGCCGCGCCGCTCCACGCCGCGCCGCCATCTCTCCCGTCGCGCCGCCCCCGCGCCGCGCCTCCCACTCCCCTGCCGCGTCGCCGCTACCCGCGCCGCCGCCCTAACCCACCTCGGCCATGGCCTCCCCCGGCTCCACCGGCACCTCCCGCAGCCGCCGCACCAACCCGTTCAAGGGTCCCGACCCGGTCGTCATCCGCGACCTCAACATCCTCGCCCGGGTTCCCGTCGTCCTCGACCACCTCACCTCCACGTACTATGCCTGGAAGACGTACTTCTCTCTTGTGTTCCGTGAGTACAATCTCTGGGATCACATCGATGGCTCCATGGACTCCCGCTTCATGGCGGACGATGAGGAGTGGATAGCCATCGACGCCACCCTCATCCGTTGGTTCTACACCACCATCTTGAAGGACCTCTTCCACACGGTGGTCTCCGCCGCCGACGACGCTCATGCCGTTTGGACCAAGCTCAACGGCCTCTTCACCGACAACGCGCTCCAACGCAAGGTCTTCCTGCACGGCGAGTTTTTTGGGTGCCAGCAGCTTGAGTCGTCTGTTGACGATTATTGCATGCGCCTCAAGAAGCGAGCTCCGTGACCTCGGCGAGAAGGTCTCCGATGAGCTTCTCCTCAGCACCCTCATCGCCGGCCTGAACGACGACTTCGGGAACGCCGCCTCCAACATCCCCCTCATCACCAACCCGACCTTCCCCAAGATGGTCGCATACCTGAAGCTAGAGGAGAGGCGGATGCGGATGTCACGCACCCGGGCCACGCACACGGCCCTCACCGCCGGTACCCATGGCGGTGCGCCGCCCACCGCCCCGGCCCCACCACCGCGGCCCGCCGCGGGCCCCTTCCAGGTGCCGCCGCCACCCGGGTTCCCCTACCCGGTGCCGCCGCAGGCCCCTCCGCCCCCCGCCGGGCAGCAGCCGCGCCGGGGCGGGCGTCGCGGCCGCGGAGGCCGCAAGCAGCAGCAGCCGCAGTAGCCCGCTGCCCACGGCGGGGCCCCCGCCAGCCGCAGCACCCGGCGCCGCCGGCGCCCTGGCAGGGTGGCCAGAACCCGTGGACGGGGGTTGTGCACGCGTACTCCATGCATATACCGCGTGCCCCGTCCCCGGCTCCTTTGGCGCCCGTCCGGCCCCTCACCAGGCCCTGTACACGGCCCCTCAGGCGTACCAGCCCGCACCGCTCTACGGCCCCTCGGGCTATGGGTATGTGGCGCCACCGCCTCTGCCGGCGCCGCCTGCCCCGGCCCTCCCGCCGGCGCCTTGGGATCCCGCGCTCCTAGCGGCTCTGCACACCGCCCCCACACCGCAGCAGTACACCGGTGGTGGCGACTGGTATATGGACACCGGAGCCACGGCTCACATGGCCGCCAACCCCGGTAACCTTCTTGCCGCTCACCCCGTTCACACCGCTGCTCGCATTACCGTGGGTGACGGCTCCTCCATGCCCATTACTCATGTCGGCCATGCTGCTTTTCCTTCTAACTCCATGCCATTACATCTTTCTAATGTGCTTGTTTCTCCTGACATCATTAAAAATCTTGTTTCCGTTCGTTCTCTTACAAGTGAAAATCATGTTACCGTTGAATTTGACATGTTTGGCTTTTCTGTCAAGGATGCCCGTACCCGGATGATGCTCCACCGATGTGACAGTCCCGACGAGCTCTACCCGGTCCACTCACCTACCTCATCCGTTGCTGCACCCATGGCGCTTTCTGCCGGAGTGGATCTTTGGCACGCTCGTCTCGGTCATCCGAACATCGCCACCCTTCGCCACATTCTTCGGAGTTTTTCATTCACGTGTAATAAGATCGACGATCACACTTGTCATGCTTGTCGCCTCGGCAAACATGCTCGTCTTCCTTTTAGCACTTCCTCGCATGTCGCGTCATACCCATTTGAGTTAATTCATAGTGATGTCTGGACCTCTCCTGTTGCAAGTAACACGGGCTATCTTTATTATCTTGTCATACTTGATGATTTTTCGCACTATGTGTGGACCTTCCCGTTGCGGCGAAAGTCGGACTCTGTTGCCACTCTCACCGCCTTCTACTCTTATGTCTCCATGCAGTTTGGACGTCCCATCCATGCGTTGCAAATAGACAACAGGAAGGAGTTCGATAACCTTGCGATCCGCAACCTTCTCGCCACACACGGCACGACCTTTCGTCTCACTTGCCCGTACACTTCGCAACAAAACGGCCGTGCTGAGCGCGTGCTACGCACTCTCAATGACTGCGTTCGCACCCTCCTCTTTCACGCCAACATGCCACCACGTTTTTGGCCCGACGCGCTTGCCACCGCATCACTACTCATTAACATTCATCCATGTCGCACTCGCGGGAACTTCACTCCTCATCATCTGTTGTTTGGCACACCACCCTCCTATGCTGAGCTCCGCATCTTCGGTTGCCTGTGCTACCCCAGCATCGCTTCCACCGCTCCTCATAAGCTCGCACCCCGGTCTGTGGCTTGCATCTTTCTCGGCTATCCTCCTAACACCAAAGGCTACCGCTGCTATGATCCCATCTCTCATCGGGTCATCACCTCACGACACGTTTACTTTGATGAGATGGTCTTTCCATTTCAGCAGGTACCTTCGGACGATGTGGCCTTGCCCGCTCCCGGTGATGGCCGCCCCCGTACCTCTCTAGGCCGCCTCCCGGCTTTGAGGGTGCCCCCCGCGCCACGGGTCGAGTCTCTTCCCGTTTGGCTGCCTTAGGGGCTGCACCCTCCTCGACGCCCGCGACGCACCGGTGTCCCCGGCCTCGACCTTGCTGGCGGCCTCCTCCGCCGCCACGCCGGCGGCCTCCTCGTCGGTCGCCCCGCAGGCGGCCTCGCCCGCCGCATCGCCAGAGGCCTCGCCAGCCGCCTCGTCCGCGGCGGCCTCGTCCGCGGCGGTCTCGTCGGAGGCGGGCTCGTCTTCAGCCCCGCCCGCCTCCCCTCCGGACCCACTGCCCCGCCCGATGACTCGCTCTCGGGCTGGCACCCTTTGCCTGAGCACGCGGTACCCTAGCTATGAGTATCTTCTCGTTGCTTCCGCTGCTGAGCCATCTCCTCTCCCATCGTCAGCTCGAGCCGCCCTTCGGGATCCTCATTGGCTCGCTGCAATGCAGGAAGAGTTCGACGCGCTCCAGCGGAATCATACCTGGAAGCTTGTTCCTCGGCCGCCCCGTGCCAACATTATCACGGGCAAGTGGGTCTTTCGGCACAAGACTCACCCGGATGGCACTCTCGAGCGCTACAAAGCTCGCTGGGTGGTTCGGCGCTTTCGGCAACGCGCGGGCATGGACTTCACCGACACCTTTGCCCCGGTTGTAAAACCGGGCACGATCCGCGCCGTGCTCCAGC
The DNA here is from genome assembly GCF_002162155.2 of Triticum dicoccoides. NCBI lineage: Eukaryota > Viridiplantae > Streptophyta > Magnoliopsida > Poales > Poaceae > Triticum > Triticum dicoccoides. Next base: position 62,100 of record NW_021262363.1, read on the forward strand.
TAGCCGTCTCCCGAGCATGGCCTGTGCATCATTTGGACGTGTCCAACGCCTTCTTGCACGGCCACCTGGCTGAGCAGGTGTTCTGTGAGCAGCCCAACTGCTTCGTCGACGCCACGCATCCAGATCATGTGTGCCTGCTCTCCTGTTCTCTCTACGGGCTGAAGCAGGCACCTCGAGCCTGGTACCGGCGCATCGCCGCCTTCCTGCAGACGCTCGGATTTACATCGACTCGCTCCGATGCGTCCCTCTTCGTGTATCATCACGGCGCTGACACGGCCTACTTGCTGCTGTACGTCGACGACATCATTCTGACGGCATCCACTGTCGCGCTCCTCCAGCGGCTCACTGCTCGTCTTCGTGATGAGTTTTCCCTGAAGCATTATTTCCTTGGCATTGAGGTGGTTCGACGGCCAGATGGGTTCTTCCTGCATCAGCAGCACTATGCCCATGAGCTTCTCGACCGAGCTGGCATGCTTAACTGCAAGCCCGCTCCCACGCCAGTCGACACCAAGGCCAAGGTCTCCTCTTTGGAGGGTTCGCCTGCATCAGATGCGGCCTTCTACCGCTCCATCGTGGGCGCCCTGCAGTACCTGACCCTCACGCGCCCCGACTTGCAGTATGCCGTTCAGCACGTCTGTCTACACATGCATGCTCCGCGCGACTCTCATTGGACTCTGGTGAAGCGTATCCTCCGATACATACGCGGCACCCAGTCTTTGGGACTCACGTTGACGGCTTTCGCCTCCACCGACCTCGTCGCCTACTCTGACGCGGACTGGGCTGGCTGCCCCGACACACGGCGCTCCACCTCGGGGTACTGTGTCTACCTGGGGCCGTCCCTGATCTCTTGGTCTTCCAAGCGACAGCCCACCGTCTCCCGCTCGAGTGCCGAGGCTGAGTATCGCGCGGTGGCTAACGCCGTTGCTGAATGCTCTTGGCTCCGTCAGCTGCTCCAGGAGTTGCTTTGTGATGTTCACAAGGCCACGCTCGTCTACTGCGACAACGTCTCCGCCGTCTACCTCTCCGCCAACCCGGTCCATCATCGTCGAACGAAGCATATTGAGCTCGATATACACTTTGTTCGTGAGCAGGTGGCTCTTGGGCGCATCCGGGTCCTCTACGTCCCGACGGCGCAGCAGTTCGCCGACGTCATGACAAAAGGACTGCCTACTTCTGTTTTTGAGGA
>NW_021262363.1:63497-74005 GCF_002162155.2 Triticum dicoccoides
GTTGAATATATGGTTTGTACATGTCTATTGTATAGCCTGGCCCACCTCCTAGTCTTTGTATAGTTGTGGTTGTGGCCCACTTTGTACTCCATATATACGTGCGCTTTGCACCGATCAATATATCGTGAAGCATTGCCAAAACATCGTTTCCAACACTTGTCAACACTAATACTACTGCAACACAATCAGATTGGTTGCACCCTGGCATCATGGCTATTGTGGCACCTGATGAGGGTACTTACAGAGATGATAGAACCCATATATTTTAGATGATTGATGACACGCAGCTTAGAGTTGCCATCATGTACCAACCAAGCTGTGTAAGAGTACAATTGAAGAACGAAAGCTATGCATGTAGCAACGGTAGCAGTTGCCAGAATTCCGCATCCGGTGGTGGTTACCAGTGTTATTGCTCTTCTTATAGACAAGGCAACCCTTACATTTTAGATGGATGCATGCAAGCTACTTCCGGTCCTACTTCTTCTCCAAAATGAGTTAAAATCCCATTCTATTCAGCCTTCATCCTCTTGTTCTTACTTTTCTGTGTGTATCATGGACCAACCAAGCTGTGAAAGTGCACGACTGAAGAACGAAAGCTATGCCTGTAGCAACGGTAGCAGTTGTCGGAATTCCTTATCCGGTGGTTACCAATGTGTCTGCTCTTCTTATGGCAGAAGCAACCCTTACATCTTAGATGGATGCATGCAAGGTACTTCCGGCCCTACTACTTCTCTCTCCGAAATGAGTCAAAATCCCCTTCTATTTAGCCTTCATCCTATTATAACCCCAAGCCCAAAGAACACTGTCCCGCATCATGTGGACCCATTACTGTTCCCTTCCCCTTTGGGCTCCAAGAAGGTTGCTTTGCAAACGATAAATTTCGTCTTAATTGTACAGCTGGTAATCTCACAGTGTCTTTCTCAGAAGTCCAATATCATGTGACTGATGTATCCGTGGAAGATGGTACTCTGACTTTTAGCAACATGGTGAGCGGAAGTAATGCAAAAAGAGGCAATATTAGTCCAGACTATAGATGGATTTGGAGTACAACATTGTTAGAAAGTGGGCGGTTGCCAATTTAACATGTCAAACAGCTATGGAAAATCAATTTGATCTCTCTGTGGAATACAACATTGTTATAAAGTGGGCGGTTGCCAATTTAACATGTGAAACAGCTATGCAGAAGGATACTACATATGCATGCCGCAGTTCCCAGAGCTATTGCCTAAACGTCACCCATGGGGAAATATTTATGGGATATCGTTGCAAGTGTTCGACAGGCTTTCAAGGAAATCCGTACATAAAAGATGGCTGCATAGGTCTGATCCTCCACATCATCCTTAATTGTGCACTAATGTTGCTCTGGCACGTACAAATATTTTAAAAATCTATTTATCTATCAACTATATATTAAAAGAAAAATTACGAGATCACTAGAAATTCTCAAAAAAAGAAAATTATCCGCTCTTCGATCTGGTGGACCATCCCTTTATTAGTAGATCACAACCGTTACGTCCACATAATTGTACTTGAACAAATAGTGTCAATTAGATCTACATAATCATACATTAACACATGACATCCGCTATGCTTCTTCTTCAAGCTTCGCGCAGTGGCTATGAGCTGCTATTTGAACTGCTCTTGGTCTAGTGGATCCTCTGGAACGATGAAACCCTCAGCTCCGAGGCTGACCTCCTCTTCGGAGAGAGGCAGGTAGTTACTATCTTCGGAGTCATTGGGGTCCTCGGGGTTATACTAAGCCACATGCCCCTCTGAGCCATCAAGCTGTTGCTCGGGGGCGGGGTCGCCGAGGTCTTCTGCATTGTCCAGGGTATCATCTTCTTCGGTGCATGTGTTGCTTTTCTGCCTCGACGCCCCTTGGATCATCGGCGTTGTCTCCGGCATTTGGGTGGCTCCTCGCCAGGCTTGTTTCTATATCTCCTGTGGGTGTCGTCCCCGTTGTTAGCGCCATCGCCGTTGTCCTTGGGGGTGTCCACCATGTAAACATCGTACGTGGAGGTGGCCGTCCATCAGCTGGTGACGGGAGGGGTAGTGACAGCATGGGCCATGGCTTCGCTGTCTTCGTGGATGTCATCGGCCTCCTCAGAGGCGTAGTCCAGCATGTCGGTTAAGTCCTCGACAGTGGCTACTAAGTGGGTGGTGGTGGGACGTAAAATTCCCTATGGCCTGCCTCAAGGCCCCGCTGGGCGTAAGCCGAGGATGGGCCATCCAAGATCGTCATCATCTGGATCTGATCTAGCACCTCGTTTATCAGGGCGAGACTAGTTGGGTTAGCGCATGATATTTATTTGGAGTCGACCACCGGTGTGATGTAAGGCAAGGGGTGAGTCCGGCCAGGGCTGATTTCTGGTCTTCGGACGCCGAACTTGCATCAATGATCAAAGCAGGTCCACCGTAAGGAGGGAGAGTTCGTCCGGGGCGTCTTCGGACGCGGTGGTCGGATCCAGGCTCGAAGCCAGGTGCGAGGTGAGCGCCAATCCAGAGATTGGATCAGGAAGATGTCCCAAAGCCGATGCTTCAGGGTTCGTAGGCGCCTCAGATAAGGTTGAGAAGCCGGTAAAGATCAGATCGCCCCGAGTGTCAAAGACATATTCTAGGTTACTAAACCCGATTTGACGCTTAGGGGCGAAATGGTTGACTTGGTTGAGATGACCGACTGAGTTGGCGTGCAGAACGATGCTGCCGAATGTGATAAGCTGGCCAGAGACGAAAATGTCCCCGGTGTTGATGCCATCTCCGATGATCAGGCGAGCCATAGATCCTTTGGCATTCCAACGGCGGAACTCTCAATGAAAGCACCAATGTCGGTGTAAAAACCAGCGGATCTCGGGTAGGGGGTCCAGAGCTGTGGATCTTGGATCAATGGGGAACAAAGGATGAAAAACACGATGTTTGCCCAGGTTTAGGCCCTCTCTAACAGGTAAAACCCTACATCCTGCTTGATTATATTGAAGTCTATATGAGGATTACAGAGTCAATCTACCATGAGATCAGATGAACTAAAACCCTAGGGGAGTAGGATGATGGTTGTTGTTCTAGCCTCTACGGAGCAAACCCTTGGTTTATATAGACACCAGGGGTAATAGGGTTACACGACTACAAAAAAACCACTACCATGATAATACATGTTTGTCATAGTAGGTTAATTTTTTTGTCATGCATGTATATCCATGACGATTTTATGATAGAACCAAGATACTCATACGTGTGTTGTCGTAGAAGTGTTCCATGACAATACCAAAATTATCATCACGGAAGTATCCACTTCCATGATGATATTTGGCGCATCATGGAAGTGTTTTCGTCAATGGTAACCGACACGTGGCATACATCGTAATAGGTTGCCGTTAAGCTATTGGGTTCCAGTTTGGATCCAATAACCCATTAACAGCCGGGACCAATGGCGATATTCCACATGTAAAATTCTCATTCGCCGGAGGATCCACGTGTCAGCTCAGAGTTGGGACATATGTCATCCCTACAATAGATGAAACACACCTATGATATGTCTACACAAGGCATGGCCCAACATGGGCCCATTTAGGTTTAAAAGCTAGCCCAGGAAAAGGCCCACAAGATTTCATCAGATCTAATGGGCCTGCCCATTAACGGCCTAACATTTTCTGGACCCAATTATGGCCCACGTCAGATACGTCCCGTTAAAAGACTGCAATATTCTTGGCCAGTTTACGGCCAATATAAGATATGTCCCGTTAACAGCCTGTAATAGTTTAGGACAAATCCCCTTCTATTTAGCCTTCATCCTCTTGTTCTTACTTTTTTGTGTGTATCTACTGTGGGGCAGATTATAACCCCAAGCCCAAAGAACACTGTCCCGCATCATGTGGACCCATTACTGTTCCCTTCCCCTTTGGGCTCCAAGAAGGGTGCTTTGCAAACGATAAATTTCATCTTAATTGTACAGCTGGTAATCTCACAGTGTCTTTCTCAGAAGTCCAATATCATGTGACTGATGTATCCGTGGAAGATGGTACTCTGACTTTTAGCAACATGGTGAGCGGAAGTAATGCAAAAAGAGGCAATATTAGTCCAGACTAAAGATGGATTTGGAGTACAACATTGTTATAAAGTGGGCGGTTGCCAATTTAACATGTCAAACAGCTATGGAAAATCAATTTGATCTCTCTGTGGAATGCAACATTGTTATAAAGTGGGCGGTTGCCAATTTAACATGTCAAACAGCTATGCAGAAGGATACTACATATGCATGCCGCAGTTCCCAGAGCTATTGCCTAAACGTCACCCATGGGGAAATATTTATGGGATATCGTTGCAAGTGTTCGACAGGCTTTCAAGGAAATCCGTACATAAAAGATGGCTGCATAGGTCTGATCCTCCACATCATCCTTAATTGTGCACTAATGTTGCTCTCGCACGTACAAATATTTTAAAAATCTATTTATCTATCAACTATATATTAAAAGAAAAATTACGAGATCACTAGAAATTCTCAAAAAAAGAAAATTATCCGCTCTTCGATCTGGTGGACCATCCCTTTATTAGTAGATCACAACCGTTACGTCCACATAATTGTACTTGAACAAATAGTGTCAATTAGATCTACATAATCATACATTAACACATGACATCCGCTATGCTTCTTCTTCAAGCTTCGCGCAGTGGCTATGAGCTGCTATTTGAACTGCTCTTGGTCTAGTGGATCCTATGGAACGATGAAACCCTCAGCTCCGAGGCTGACCTCCTCTTCGGAGAGAGGCAGGTAGTTACTATCTTCGGAGTCATTGGGGTCCTCGGGGTTATACTAAGCCACATGCCCCTCTGAGCCATCAAGCTGTTGCTCGGGGGCGGGGTCGCCGAGGTCTTCTGCATTGTCCAGGGTATCATCTTCTTCGGTGCATGTGTTGCTTTTCTGCCTCGACGCCCCTTGGATCATCGGCGTTGTCTCCGGCATTTGGGTGGCTCCTCGCCAGGCTTGTTTCTATATCTCCTGTGGGTGTCGTCCCCGTTGTTAGCGCCATCGCCGTTGTCCTTGGGGGTGTCCACCATGTAAACATCGTACGTGGAGGTGGCCGTCCATCAGCTGGTGACGGGAGGGGTAGTGACAGCATGGGCCATGGCTTCGCTGTCTTCGTGGATGTCATCGGCCTCCTCAGAGGCGTAGTCCAGCATGTCGGTTAAGTCCTCGACAGTGGCTACTAAGTGGGTGGTGGTGGGACGTAAAATTCCCTATGGCCTGCCTCAAGGCCCAGCTGGGCGTAAGCCGAGGATGGGCCATCCAAGATCGTCATCATCTGGATCTGATCTAGCACCTCATTTATCAGGGCGAGACTAGTTGGGTTAGCGCATGATATTTATTTGGAGTCGACCACCGGTGTGATGTAAGGCAAGGGGTGAGTCCGGCCAGGGCTGATTTCTGGTCTTCGGACGCCGAACTTGCATCAATGATCAAAGCAGGTCCACCGTAAGGAGGGAGAGTTCGGCCGGGGCGTCTTCGGACGCGGTGGTCGCATCCAGGCTCGAAGCCAGGTGCGAGGTGAGCGCCAATCCAGAGATTGGATCAGGAAGATGTCCCAAAGCCGATGCTTCAGGGTTCGTAGGCGCCTCGGATAAGGTTGAGAAGCCGGTAAAGATCAGATCGCCCCGAGTGTCAAAGACATATTCTAGGTTACTAAACCCGATTTGACGCTTAGGGGCGAAATGGTTGACTTGGTTGAGATGACCGACTGAGTTCGCGTGCAGAACGATGCTGCCGAATGTGATATGCTGGCCAGAGACAAAAATGTCCCCGATGTTGATGCCATCTCCGATGATCAGGCGAGCCATAGATCCTTCGGCATTCCAACGGCGGAACTCTCAATGAAAGCACCAATGTCGGTGTAAAAACCAGCGGATCTCGGGTAGGGGGTCCAGAGCTGTGGATCTTGGATCAATGGGGAACAAAGGATGAAAAACACGATGTTTACCCAGGTTTAGGCCCTCTCTAACAGGTAAAACCCTACATCCTGCTTGATTATATTGAAGTCTATATGAGGATTACAGAGTCAATCTACCATGAGATCAGATGAACTAAAACCCTAGGGGAGTAGGATGATGGTTGTTGTTCTAGCCTCTACGGAGCAAACCCTTGGTTTATATAGACACCAGGGGTAATAGGGTTACACCACTACAAAAAAACCACTACCGTGATAATACATGTTTGTCATAGTAGGTTAAATTTTTTGTCATGCATGTATATCCATGACAATTTTATGATAGAACCAAGATACTCATACCTGTGTTGTCGTAGAAGTGTTCCATGACAATACCAAAATTATCATCACGGAAGTATCCACTTCCATGATGATATTTGGCGCGTCATGGAAGTGTTTTCGTCAATGGTAACCGACACGTGGCATCCACCGTAATGGGTTGCCGTTAAGCTATTGGGTTCCAGTTTGGATCCAATAACCCATTAACAGCCGGGACCAATGGTGATTTTCCACATGTAAAATTCTCATTCGCCGGAGGATCCACGTGTCAGCTCAGAGTTGGGACAGATGTCATCCCTACAATAGATGAAACACACCTATGATATGTCTACACAAGGCATGGCCCAACATGGGCCCATTTAGGTTTAAAAGTTAGCCCAGGAAAAGGCCCACAAGATTTCATCAGATCTAATTGGCCTGCCCATTAACAGCCTAACATTTTCTGGACCAAATTATGGCCCACGTCAGATACGGCCCGTTAAAAGACTGCAATATTCTTGGCCAGTTTACGGCCAATATAAGATATGTCCCGTTAACGGCCTGTAATAGTTTAGGACAAATCCCCTTCTATTTAGCCTTCATCCTCTTGTTCTTACTTTTTTGTGTGTATCTACTGTGGGGCAGATTATAACCCCAAGCCCAAAGAACACTGTCCCGCATCATGTGGACCCATTACTGTTCCCTTCCCCTTTGGGCTCCAAGAAGGGTGCTTTGCAAACGATAAATTTCATCTTAATTGTACAGCTGGTAATCTCACGGTGTCTTTCTCAGAAGTCCAATATCATGTGACTGATGTATCCGTGGAAGATGGTACTCTGACTTTTAGCAACATGGTGAGCGGAAGTAATGCAAAAAGAGGCAATATTAGTCCAGACTAAAGATGGATTTGGAGTACAACATTGTTATAAAGTGGGCGGTTGCCAATTTAACATGTCAAACAGCTATGGAAAATCAATTTGATCTCTCTGTGGAATACAACATTGTTATAAAGTGGGCGGTTGCCAATTTAAGATGTCAAACAGCTATGCAGAAGGATACTACATATGCATGCCGCAGTTCCCAGAGCTATTGCCTAAACGTCACCCATGGGGAAATATTTTTATGGGATATCGTTGCAAGTGTTCGACAGGCTTTCAAGGAAATCCGTACATAAAAGATGGCTGCATAGGTCTGATCCTCCACATCATCCTTAATTGTGCACTAATGTTGCTCTGGCACGTACAAATATTTTAAAAATCTATTTATCTATCAACTATATATTAAAAGAAAAATTACGAGATCACTAGAAATTCTCAAAAAAAGAAAATTATCCGCTCTTCGATATGGTGGACCATCCCTTTATTAGTAGATCACAAACGTTACGTCCACATAATTGTACTTGAACAAATAGTGTCAATTAGATCTACATAATCATACATTAACACATGACATCCGCTATGCTTCTTCTTCAAGCTTCGCGCAGTGGCTATGAGCTGCTATTTGAACTGCTCTTGGTCTAGTGGATCCTCTGGAACGATGAAACCCTCAGCTCCGAGGCTGACCTCCTCTTCGGAGAGAGGCAGGTAGTTACTATCTTCGGAGTCATTGGGGTCCTCGGGGTTATACTAAGCCACATGCCCCTCTGAGCCATCAAGCTGTTGCTCGGGGGCGGGGTCGCCGAGGTCTTCTACATTGTCCAGGGTATCATCTTCTCCGGAGCATGTGTTGCTTTTCTGCCTCGACGCCCCTTGGATCATCGGCGTTGTCTCCGGCATTTGGGTGGCTCCTCGCCAGGCTTGTTTCTATATCTCCTCGGGGTGTCGTCCCCATTGTTAGCGCCATCGCCGTTGTCCTTGGGGGTGTCCACCATGTAAACATCGTACGTGGAGGTGGCCGTCCATCACCTGGTGACGGGAGGGGTAGTGTCAGCGTGGGCCATGGCTTCGCTGTCTTCGTGGATGTCATCGGCCTCCACAGAGGCGTAGTCCAGCATGTCGGTTAAGTCCTCGACAGTGGCTACTAAGTGGGTGGTGGTGGGACGTAAAATTCCCTATGGCCTGCCTCAAGGCCCCGCTGGGCGTAAGCCGAGGATGGGCCGTCCAAGATCGTCATCATCTGGATCTGATCTAGCACCTCGTTTATCAGGGCGAGACTAGTTGGGTTAGCGCATGAGATTCATTTGAAGTCGACCACCGGTGTGATGTAAGTCAAGGGGTGAGTCCGGCCAGGGCTGATTTCTGGTCTTCGGACGCCGAACTTGCATCAATGATCAAAGCAGGTCCACCGTAAGGAGGGAGAGTTCGGCCGGGGCGTCTTCGGACGCGGTGGTCGCATCCAGGCTCGAAGCCAGGTGCGAGGTGAGCGCCAATCTAGAGATTGGATCAGGAAGATGTCCCAAAGCCGATGCTTCAGGGTTCGTAGGCGCGTCGGATAAGGTTGAGAAGCCGGTAAAGATCAGATCGCCCCGAGTGTCAAAGACATATTCTAGGTTACTAAACCCGATTTGACGCTTAGGGGCGAAATGGTTGACTTGGTTGAGATGACCGACTGAGTTGGCGTGCAGAACGATGCTGCCGAATGTGATAAGCTGGCCAGAGACGAAAATGTCCCCGGTGTTGATGCCATCTCCGATGATCAGGCGAGCCATAGATCCTTTGGCATTCCAACGGCGGAACTCTCAATGAAAGCACCAATGTCGGTGTAAAAACCAGCGGATCTCGGGTAGGGGGTCCAGAGCTGTGGATCTTGGATCAATGGGGAACAAAGGATGAAAAACACGATGTTTGCCCAGGTTTAGGCCCTCTCTAACAGGTAAAACCCTACATCCTGCTTGATTATATTGAAGTCTATATGAGGATTACAGAGTCAATCTACCATGAGATCAGATGAACTAAAACCCTAGGGGAGTAGGATGATGGTTGTTGTTCTAGCCTCTACGGAGCAAACCCTTGGTTTATATAGACACCAGGGGTAATAGGGTTACACGACTACAAAAAAACCACTACCATGATAATACATGTTTGTCATAGTAGGTTAATTTTTTTGTCATGCATGTATATCCATGACGATTTTATGATAGAACCAAGATACTCATACGTGTGTTGTCGTAGAAGTGTTCCATGACAATACCAAAATTATCATCACGGAAGTATCCACTTCCATGATGATATTTGGCGCATCATGGAAGTGTTTTCGTCAATGGTAACCGACACGTGGCATACATCGTAATAGGTTGCCGTTAAGCTATTGGGTTCCAGTTTGGATCCAATAACCCATTAACAGCCGGGACCAATGGCGATATTCCACATGTAAAATTCTCATTCGCCGGAGGATCCACGTGTCAGCTCAGAGTTGGGACATATGTCATCCCTACAATAGATGAAACACACCTATGATATGTCTACACAAGGCATGGCCCAACGTGGGCCCATTTAGGTTTAAAAGCTAGCCCAGGAAAAGGCCCACAAGATTTCATCAGATCTAATGGGCCTGCCCATTAACGGCCTAACATTTTCTGGACCAAATTATGGCCCACGTCAGATACGTCCCGTTAAAAGACTGCAATATTCTTGGCCAGTTTACGGTCAATATAAGATATGTCCCGTTAACAGCCTGTAATAGTTTAGGACAAATCCCCTTCTATTTAGCCTTCATCCTCTTGTTCTTACTTTTTTGTGTGTATCTACTGTGGGGCAGATTATAACCCCAAGCCCAAAGAACACTGTCCCGCATCATGTGGACCCATTACTGTTCCCTTCCCCTTTGGGCTCCAAGAAGGGTGCTTTGCAAACGATAAATTTCATCTTAATTATACAGCTGGTAATCTCACAGTGTCTTTCTCAGAAGTCCAATATCATGTGACTGATGTATCCGTGGAAGATGGTACTCTGACTTTTAGCAACATGGTGAGCGGAAGTAATGCAAAAAGAGGCAATATTAGTCCAGACTAAAGATGGATTTGGAGTACAACATTGTTATAAAGTGGGCGGTTGCCAATTTAACATGTCAAACAGCTATGGAAAATCAATTTGATCTCTCTGTGGAATACAACATTGTTATAAAGTGGGCGGTTGCCAATTTAACATGTCAAACAGCTATGCAGAAGGATACTACATATGCATGCCGCAGTTCCCAGAGCTATTGCCTAAACGTCACCCATGGGGAAATATTTATGGGATATCGTTGCAAGTGTTCGACAGGCTTTCAAGGAAATCCGTACATAAAAGATGGCTGCATAGGTCTGATCCTCCACATCATCCTTAATTGTGCACTAATGTT
>NW_021262364.1:0-2023 GCF_002162155.2 Triticum dicoccoides
TTTCCCCACACATACGGACTCTAAAAATAGCCTATACTTATGTATTTCGAAATTACATGGGCCTGGCCCAATAATAAGGTCACGCAACACCTAAAATAGCCTCGGGACGAAATTTATGAAGTGGCATCTTGTATATTTCGTCCAAGGCTTCATGCACCCATTATGGTGGCTTCAAAGTCCTGAAATCATCACTTGTAACTCCGTTCTTGTTCCCCTTGCGCATGCCATCATCTCCATGCTTGTTCTTGCTCCAATGTTCATCCTTCTCCAAGCTAGGCCCTTCATTTGTAAGCAAAACAAATGTATCCAATTTAGGCACCCCAAAGAAAAGGCACATCTTTCTTTGTAAGCTCATTGAGAGGTGCAGCAAGGGTGCTGAAATCTCTCACAAAACGCCTATAGAATCCAGCGAGGCCAAGAAAACTCCTCACTTGTGTGACCGTTTTGGGCTGCGGCCAACTCTCAATAGCTTCAATCTTGGCTCTATCAACTTCAATTCCCTGTGGAGTAACAACATAGCCAAGAAAAGATACTCGGTCGGTGCAAAAGGTGCACTTCCCAAGGTTACCAAACTAACGTGCATCACATAGAGCAATAAAAACAGCACGTAAATGTTCCAAATGTTCTTCCAAAGATCCGCTATAAATCAATATGTCATCAAAGTAAACTACCACAAATCGTCCAATGAAAGCACGTAAAACTTCGTTCATTAATCTCATGAAAGTACTAGGTGCATTAGTTAACCCAAAAGGCATGACTAACCACTCATATAATCCAAACTTAGTTTTAAATGCTGTTTTCCATTCATCTCCCAATTTCATACGAATTTGATGGTAGCCACTACGCAAATCAACTTTGGAGAATATTGTAGAGCCACTCAATTCATCAAGCATATCATCTAGCCTAGGAATAGGATGACGATAATGAATAGTAATATTATTAATGCCTCTACAATCAACACACATACGTGATGTACCATCCTTTTTTGGCACTAGAATAATAGGAACAGCACAAGGACTAAGGGATTCGCGTATATAACCTTTGTCGAGAAGCTCTTGTACTTGACGCATAATCTCCTTCGTCTCCTCTGGATTGGTATGGTATGGTGCACGGTTTGGCAGTGAGGCACCGGGAATTAAGTCAATCTGATGCTCAATCCCTCGAATAGGCGGTAATCCCGGTGGCACGTCTTGTGGAAAAACGTCAGCGAACTCCTGCAAAATGTTAGTGACAGCAGGAGGCAAAGAGGAAGGCACGTCCTCGAATGAAAATAATGCCTCTTTGCACACAAAAGCATAGCAAACAGATTTGCTGAAATCTAGCTCATCAATATCAGATTTGGTGGCAAATAAACATGCACTTTTCAATTTAATTTCAGAAGCAACACTAGATGGTTTATTATTAGGCTTCATTTGTTGCTCAAATTCTTTTGCCACAATCTGATATTCACTCTTATTCTTCTCCTGTTTTGCTTCATTAGCTCTATTAATATCATCTTTCAAAATGGAATCAGGAGTCATAGGAAGCAAAGTAATATTTTTATCCTTATGAACAAGAGTATAGTGATTGTTTCTACCATGGTGTACAGAGTTTTATCAAATTGCCATGGTCTACCAAGTAATAAGGAACATGCTTGCATAGGTACCACATCACAATCAACATAATCAGCATATGTAGAGATACTAAAATGCACACGAACAGTACGTGTTACCTTAACCTTGCCGCTGTTGTTGAACCATTGGATGTAGTAAGGATGTGGACGTGGTCTTGTGGTGAGAGAAAGCTTCTCCACCATCTCCATGCTAGCCAAGTTGTTGCAGCTCCCTCCGTCTATTATGACGCGCACAGAACGTTCCTTCACAACTCCCTTGGTATGGAACAAATTGTGCCTCTGATTTTGCTCAGCTTGTGTGACCTGCACACTCAAAACACGTTGAGCAACTAAACATTCATACCTGTCAGCGTCTTCAGGAGCCATGTATTGCGTCTCATGATCAGAATCATCTCCACCATGTTCTTCACG
>NW_021262365.1:0-2009 GCF_002162155.2 Triticum dicoccoides
TTTTCTGTCAAGGATGCCCACTCCCGGAAGGTTCTGCACCGATGTGACTCCCCCGGCGATCTTTACCCGTGTGGCCAAACGACAAGCAGTGGTCCCGTCGCCCTCCACGCCGATGTGTCTCTCTGGCATGCTCGCCTTGGCCATCCCGGCGCCGACACTCTTCATAAAATTTTGCAGACTTTTCCCTTTTCATGTAATAAATCGGCAGCACACACTTGTCATGCCTGTCGCGTAGGAAAACACGTTCGTTTGCCGTTTTCAACCTCATCAACCATTGCTACTTTCCCTTTTGATGTTATTCATTGTGATGTGTGGACATCTCCCGTGCCTAGCAATTCGGGTTTATCATATTACCTTGTCATTCTGGATGATTTTTCTCACTTTACTTGGACCTTTCCGTTGCGCCGCAAATCCGACGTCGCTTCCTCTCTTCATGCCTTTTACGCCTATGTTGCCACCCACTTTCACCGCACCAATGCTCACCTCCAAACCGACAACGGAAAGGAATTTGATAACCTCGCCATTCGCACTCTTTTATCCTCTCATGGCACAATTTTTCGTCTCACATGTCCATACACATCTCAGCAAAATGGTCGTGCCGAACGTGTTCTCCGCACTCTTAACGAGAGTGTTCGCGCCTTGCTCTTCCACGCACACATGCCGGCGAGGTTTTGGCCCGATGCCCTCGCCACAGCTACCCTTCTCCTTAACATCCGACCTTGCAAACCCCGGTGGAACTACACCCCTCATCACCTCTTATTTGGGTCACCTCCGTCATACGATGATCTTCATGTTTTCGGTTGCCTTTGTTATCCCAATATCACCGCCACGACACCGCACAAGCTTGCGCCTCGCTCTATCGCTTGTGTTTTTCTTGGCTACCAACCAAACACCAAAGGTTTCCGTTGCTACGACCCGGAGTCCCATCGTGTGATCGTGTCTCGGCACGTGTATTTTGATGAGGTTGTTTTTCCGTTTCAGCAGGCTGCACCGCGTCCCTCGCCACCTCTGGACGCCTCTCCTCGCAGGCCTCGTGGAGCCCTTGCGCTCCCACCGCCTCGCCGATCGGGCGCGGCTGCGCCTTCGTCGCGTGCTGCCTCGCCGCCCTCGGCGTTTCCTCTGCCGACTCAGGGGGAGTCGGCCTCCCCGGCCACGCCGGGCCCCCGCCTCTTGGCTCTGGAGGAGCCCGTCCCCCCGGCCTCGTTGGGTCGTCGCCCCCCGACTCTGGTGGAGTCGGGCGCCACCCCAGCCGGACCATCAGGGGCCTCGTCGGCTCAGGCGGAGCCGGGCTCTTCGGGCTCCTCTACGCCAACATCGCCGACCGAGCGTGCGCACTCCGGCTCCCTGTCGGCTCTGGAGGAGCCGACCCTCTCGGCCCCGTCGGCCGGGCCCTTGACACCCGTCACAGCGCCGGCTTCTTCTTCGTCATCTGAGCCGGTCGCTGTGGTGCCTCGGTGTCGCGGTCCACGCCCGCCTCCTCCGCCACCTCACCATCATATGGTGACGCGTGCCAAGGCCGGTGTGCACCAGCCGAACCCGCGCTACCACAACCTCAGCGTCACGACCCTCTCTCCGGTTCCGCGATCGGTGCGTTCTGCGTTGAGTGATCCGCATTGGACCGCCGCTATGCGAGCTGAGTACGATGCTCTCGTCGCCAACCGGACCTGGACCCTTGTTCCTCGTCCTCCTGGAGCCAACATCATCTCGGGCAAGTGGGTTTTTCGTCACAAACTCCATCCGGATGGCTCACTGGATCGGTACAAGGCTCGCTGGGTTGTCCGAGGATTTGCACAACGTGCTGGCATTGACTTCTCTGAGACTTTCTCTCCGGTCGTCAAACCCGCCACGATTCGTGTGGTGCTTCAGCTGGCTGCTTCTCGTCACTGGCCCGTCCATCAGCTCGACATCAACAATGCTTTTCTGTATGGCCATCTTCAGGAGCGAGTCCTCTGTCAGCAGCCGACTGGGTTCGTTGACCCTCAGCGGCCGGATGATGTTTGTCTGTTGTC
>NW_021262366.1:0-2253 GCF_002162155.2 Triticum dicoccoides
CTATGATACGTGGGCATGTGGCAACGCCCAGCAGTGGCCCACTTAGGTGAAAGAGGTCGGCCCATATAGAGACAACTTGTGTCTGGTCCATTTAAGCCCACAGCCCATACGAGATGTGCCAATTCGGCCCGTCAACGGCCCATTAACTATTTGACACCATTGCAGCCCATCGTCAGTTCGAGCTCGTTAACAGTCCGCTATATGTTTGGGCTCAATATCGGCCCCATGTGGTTTTGGCCTGTTACCGGACCAATCAAGGGATGGGCCAATTTTTAGGATGTTCGTCTATCAGCCTTTTAGCGACCCATTTAAGTGTTGGGCCAATTTCCAGCCCGGTGTGTCTTTCAGCCCGTTAACAACCCATGAGTTAGTCTGGCCATTTGCAGTTGGACCTGAGTTTTGGCCTCTTAACGACCCATGCTCTTCATGACCAATACCATCCCGGTTTCTCTTTCGGCCTACTAAAGGCCCACAACACAGTTGGGCCATATAAAGTGATGTAGGGTAGGAACCCTATCGCCCGATCTTTCATGAAACGAGCGGAATCCCACGAAGAACACGAAGAACACAAAGGCGAAAACGAGAGAAAACACTCAAACCAACATGAATAGATCACACATGTGCCAGATCCTTGAATACATAAAGCAAGATACATGATCCATGATCAACTAGGGACGATACACGGTAACCGGTCTTCTCCGTGAGGAGGTCTTGAATCCACGAGGAGATCTTCCCTTAGAAAGGGGGCTTGAATCCAAAGGGATCTTCTCAGAAGAGGCCGCGGTCTCTAGAAAGGAGGAGATCCGATATGGATGAGCGTAGCTCTATCTCTCAAATGAGCTAAACCAGCGCTAACCTTAGAAAGGAGGTGGAGGTGGTCTATTTATAGTCTTAGCCATGAAGGGGTAAGTGGGAGAGGGGTACAAGGCCAAAGGCCCGCGGCTGCACACAGGCAGGTACCAGACGACCGGTGGGGGTCAGACGTCCGGTGGCTCAGGACGGTCCGGATGTCCGGCGCGCGTCGGGCGTCCGCTGATTCTTCTCGGGACAGGTGGCGTCGGACGTCCGGTCGGCGTCGGTCGTCCGACGTTTTGCTTCGGGATCGATGGCACCGGATTTCTGGTAAGCGCCGGACATCCGGTGCCTGGGACTTGTCAGACGTCCGGTGTTCGTCGGTCGTCCGGCGGCTGTAGAGGGTCGGACATCCGGTGGCTTCTGGTCGTCTGGTCGCTGAAGACTCTGCAGTTCCTTCTTCTTCCGTCTTCTCTTCCAGGCTTCCCTCGCGGATGGTGTAGGTGTTCCTTGGCGCTTGCACTCCTCCTCGTCATCCGTGAAGTTCCGACAATACCTATGCATGCACATGAGAGGGGTGTCAAGTAGTATACCATCCTCGAAGGGGTCAAGTGAGCATGTGTAAATGAGATGATCCAACTTTATGTATGTGAAGTAGATGTCGCAGGTCTCTTGCCAAACAGACTCTTGACATGGTGATGTCCATAGGATGCTCCGCATCATCTCCCCTCCCTTGGGAAAGATCCGACCTCGGATCGTAATCCAAATCACCATGGGAAAGAGATGGCGTCGCCGTGTAGGAGTGGTCGATCACCAAGTTCTCGTCATCTTGAAGCTCGAAATGGGCACTCTCCAATGTCGCACCGTCTAGTGATTCCTTCAAAATGAGCAAGGACAACAAACACTTGGAAAAACAAATGTGGCTAGCGTTAGTGCAAAACCAAGCATTCAAGAGATTATTTACCAAACAAGTGTCGTCATCATGCAAAGCATATGGTTTGACAAAGGATTGTGACATGGCATGTAAGCACATAAATTGAGCATAATCAAGGATATCATGGGGACAAGCATGTAAATGTGAGGTATTGATGCAAATATGTTGGACAAGTGAAGAAGCATCTACCTCAAGTTCATAGCAAGCATTCACAAATTGCTCAATCAAAGGTCTATGGTAGGCATAGGAATCATTCACAACACCAAATAAAATGAAGTGTCTAAACACATGTGTCAAGTGCAAGACAATCCAATCATAATGTGCATTGGGTGAAGTGAATATCGTGTGGCACTCAACACAATAGAAAGAGCAATTGTTCATCATGTGTGAGGCAATCAAGTCAAGCATAGTAATCGAGTCATGCAAGCTAGTAGTGCGAACATGCAACATACTAGAGGAAATCATGGCAATCATGTCATGTGAGCAAATAACAGACATAGACAATGCACAAGACATATAGCAAGCAC
>NW_021262366.1:5974-8912 GCF_002162155.2 Triticum dicoccoides
TGGAGGTAATGGTGGTGGACTATACACGGTGTCGGAGTTGAAAGCACGGTCCCTAAGTAGCCGAAACACCTTAGGAGACACAACTCACAACACAAACAAAATTGGGTTAAGTTGAGGTGGCGGAAGTGTATGGTGGGCAAGGTCATGAGGAAGTGGTGGTGGTGGTTGATGAAGAAGCGACCGTCCCTAAGTAGCCTAGACACCTTAGGAGAGTCAAATCACTCCTCAAGCAACCACTAATGCGATGGGGAACAAAATTGGTTAGGTTGCGGAACGCTATGGTGGTGTAGCGGATGATATGGTGGAGGGCCTAGGCAAACTTGCCAAATTTCAGAAAATTTGGTGGAGTCAAATTATGTTGGTGGTATTTTTGTGGGAAGGTGGATGTCAAGAGCTTCAAAACGAGCTAAAGAACATCAAAATCGGAGTTCGGATGAATTAGTTATGGCCGAAACAAAAATCAGCCGAAGTTGATATCTACAGGTAGCGGATGTCCGGAAAAAACGATCGTCCGGTCGCCAGACGTCCGGTCGGGTCGGCAATCCGCTGATTCTGCTCGGGTTAGGGGGTTCCGGTTGTCCGGTAAGGTCGGACGTCCGGTGGTTCCTGCGGCTCCGGACGTCCGGTAAGGTGACGGTCGTCCGGTGTATCGGGGTCAACTCCAGATCCGAGATTCGGGACCCGATTTTGGGCGGAATTTGGGGATTTTGGGGTCAAAATTGATGAGATTTCATGGATGAAAGATGAGGAAACTTGGGGAGATGCTAGATCCACTCGAAACCAAGCAAATCCATGGATCAAAATCAACAAAACTTCCTCAAACCAACAAATCACAAAAAAATTTAGGGCTATTTTTGGTGGGGATTTTCGAATTTAGGACGAAATCAAAAAAAAGGCTAGAAAACGGTAGGGGAGGCTCCGAAATCGTGATCAACGTGGTTCATGATACCAAGATGATGTAGGGTAGGAACCCTATCGCCCGATCTTTCACGAAAGGAGCGGAATCCCGAGAAGAACACGAAGAACACAAAGGGGAAAACGAGAGAAAACACTCAAACCAACATGAATAGATCACACATGTGCTAGATCCTTGAATACATAAAGTAAGATACACGATCCACGATCAACTAGGGACGATACACGGTAACCGGTCTTCTCCGTGAGGAGGTCTTGAATCCACGAGGAGATCTTCCCTTAGAAAGGGGGCTTGAATCCAAAGGGATTTTCTGCGAAGAGGCGGCGGTCTCTCGCAAGGAGGAGATCCAATATGGATGAGCGTAGCTCTATCTCTCAAATGAGCTAAACTAACGCTAACCTTAGAAAGGAGGTGGAGGTGGTCTATTTATATTCTTAGCCACGAAGGGGTAAGTGGGAGAGGGGTACAAGGCCAAAGGCCCGCGGCTGCACACAGGCAGGTACCGGACGACCGGTGGGGGTCGGATGTCCGGTGGCTCAGGACGGTCCGGACGTTCGTCGCGCGTCGGACGTCCGCTGATTCTTGTCGGGACAGGTGGCGTCAGACGTCCGGTCGGCGTTGGTCGTCCGACGTTTTTCTTCGGGATCGGTGGCACTGGATTTCCGGTAAGCGTCGGACGTCCGGTGCTTGGGACTTGTCGGACGTCCGGTGTTCATCGGTCGTCCGGCGGCTGTAGAGGGTCGAACGTCCGGTGGCTTCCGGTCGTCCGGTCGCTGAAAACTCTGTAGTTCCTTCTTCTTCCGTCTTCTTTTCCAGGCTTCCCTCGCGGATGGTGTAGGTGTTCCTTGGCGCTTGCACTCCTCCTCGTCATCCGTGAAGTTCCGACAATACCTATGCATGCACACGAGAGGGGTGTCAAGTAGTATACCATCCTCGAAGGGGTCAAGTGAGCACGTGTAAAGGAGATGATTCACCTTTATGTATGTGAAGTAGATGTCGCACGTGTCACTTGCTAAACGGACTCTTGACATGGTGATGTCCATAGGATGCTCCGCATCATAAAGTCCGACGTGTCTTTGGGCCTCTTAGAGGCCCATGCTCTTCATGGTCCAGTACGAGCCCATTGTCTCTTTCGGTCTCCTAAAGGCCCAAAATACAGTTGGGCCATAAGTAGCCCAACCTTAGTATCAGCCTGTTAACGGCCCGTGAAGTTGAATTGGCCCACTTATTGCTTGCTTTGATGTCGACCTATTAACGACCCGGGAGGTAACAGGGCCGAGCATTTATTGTTGGCTCATTTCAATTATAGCTGACCAATAGTGCTTTCGGCCTAGTTATGGCCCTTTAACTTTATGGGCCCGCTAAAGTCCAAACATTTCAGTTGGCCCAATTAGATAACGTCGATTCCGGCCCAACTATAATTTCAGCCCATTAGGACAAGTAATTATGGACAGGACAAAACCGATCAATCAAAGGACTATGAGAATCTTGGCCATGCGAGCCCATTAGGGAAGCCCATTAAGGGCGGTTGGCCGCTTCCTTCATATAGGGCCCATGATTGTTCATGCTAACTAATAATTCCATTGCTTTTTGCCTTCCTAGTGACCAGTTAGCTGGAATGCGAGGCGCGCTAAGAAAACGTACGACATACAAGGAAAAACGTTGCACATCCAACATATATTACAGGAAATTACATCCACTGGGCAATCAAAGATTGATGCCAGTGCAAATAAATGAGTAGAACTTAATGATCTACAACCTCACAATCTGCAACCTCAGCGCGGATGACGCCCATAAGCATGTGAGCAAGTTCTTCCTTCTTTGCTACACTGTCTCTGAAATCATTGATCAGTTGTTGTTGCACAAGAATGTCAACCTCTGATTCCTCCATGATTTCCATGATTTCGTCAGCCAGTAATGCGTTCACACACATACATTTTTTTCCATTGGATTTGAGACAGAGGAAACTCAACAAATTCAGATGGCGATTTTGGTACGCTTGTATTATTGATAGTGGAGAGT
>NW_021262366.1:8922-11890 GCF_002162155.2 Triticum dicoccoides
AATGCCACAAAGAGGGATGGCAGTGAAGTCAAACTTGGGAGCATCGTCTTGGAGCTCATCGGGCTTGGACATCATGGTGGTACTAGCCTCATGCTCATTCTCATGGAGCTTGGTCGTCGCGAAGTGAGCTTGGGGTGGAGAAGCTTTGGCCTTCATGAGTTCTTGTTCCGCCTTGAGAGCACCAATGTAGTTGTCATCGAGGGACTTGTAGTTCTCGAGGAAGATCGTCTTGGAGATGTCGTTGTGCAATCTCATCATGAAGTGGAACTTCATCGAAATGGGGTCATCCATGCCGGCTCGTCGCAAGGCAAGCTTCATCTCCTTGAAGTATGCGTCAATGGGCTTGGATCCCTGGGTGGTGTTCTCCAATTGGAGTAGAAGTTGTTCCGTGTAGGTTGGAGGCACAAACTCTCGCCGCAAAGCTCTCTTCGTCTTGGGCCAACTCATGTCATAGGTCTCCGAAGGTGCGTGAAGCCACCATGTGGACGCGTAGTCGTGGAAGTTCCTTGTGGCGCACTTCACTTGATCTTCGGGACGAACTTGATATAGCTTGAGGTAGTCGTCCATGAGGTGCTCCCACTCAAGATACTCCTTGGGATCTTGAGTTCCATAGAAAGGAATCGCGTGGTTGATGTCGAGGTCGTAGTAGCTCGTGGAAGTCATGGACTTGATCTTGGGGAGCTTCTCTTGAGATGCTTGTGGGCGAAGATGTCGTATGTCCGTAGGCGAAGATGCCTTGAAGTCGCTTGGCGAAGATGCCAAGGGGGATGGTGAAGTCGTTGAGCGGTTGTTGGTGTTGAGAGCTTGACCTTCACGTCCTTGTTGGTGATGGTGTCGATGCCGATGTGATCTTGCCAAAGATGGTAGCTCGGAGGCGTGTGCTCTTGAGCGTCTTCTCGAAGATGAGGAAGACCGCTTGTAGGACTTGATGAGGGCCTTGATCTCCTCCATTTGAGCTTGCATCTTGGCGTCGTTGGAGTTGTTCGTGGCATCGAACTCGTCGTTGTTGTTGTAGACCGAAGATGAAATGCCTTTCCTATCCATCACTCCAAGAGAAAAATGTGAGTGGTAGAAAGAGAAGAACGAATACCAAATGTACCTTGACCGAAGTTGAAAGTGGATCAATGATCACTCCAATGTGGACAAGGAAATAGCACAATTGGTACCAATTCTTGTCGGTTTCTCACACCTACACAAATAAGGCTTATGGTGGAGCTCGGTTAGGATAGTGGCACAAAAATTTAATGCAAAATGTTAGCAAGAGTCAATAATGTTGAAAGAGATTCACAAATTCGCAAGTGAAACAAGTAAACCAATAGCAATATGTGGCACACGGAAACACACATGGATAGATAAATGGGGTCGTGCAAACAAGGATGAGCACAAAATGTGGAATCCACTGAAAACGCTCATGTTGCACAACTCAAGAGAGACGCTAGCAAGATTGCTCAATAGGCGGATACGACACTTGTGCACAACCTATAAGATGCAAAATGGATAACTTTCTATCCCAAGTATGCTATATATGTATGGTTCCCGGTGTTTCTCACAAGGTGATTCAAGATGATCTTATATGCAATGTGGTATGATGCTATGGCTATTGCTTACGAGCTCTTTGTTTCTCTCTTTTTCTTTTCTTAAAATCTTATTCTCTTTTTTTGTATTGGCCACTTTGGCACAATGCACAAACCAAGATAGCAATTTTATATATGCGGGAACAAACTTGTGGCACAAAGGATGATATGATACCAAGATGATACCGATATGGTATGGTATGTATGCAATGTATGGTGTAGATCACTAATGTGCACAAGTAACGTTGCCGACAATACTCAAATGGCTAGTCTCGATAGGCAAGTGACGCAAAATGGGCTAGGGGTTAACAATGCAATGGCAAGGGAATATATAGTGGAGGGATTCCGCGATACCAAGATGATATGGAGGTTACCGTCCGTATCGATGATGAGTGGCGGTGATCTTGATGGAGATACCAAGATGATGGAGACTCGTCCCTAAGTAGCCGAAACACCTTAGGAAACGGAAAAACAACAACTCAAAATCTCAAGGACAAAAGTCAAATGGTGGTAGCGGAATGCGGTGGTGTTGCACTAGGCAATGCGGAACTGGAGGTAATGGTGGTGGACTATACACGGTGTCGGAGTTGAAAGCACGGTCCCTAAGTAGCCGAAACACCTTAGGAGACACAACTCACAACACAAACAAAATTGGGTTAAGTTGAGGTGGCGGAAGTGTATGGTGGGCAAGGTCATGAGGAAGTGGTGGTGGTGGTTGATGAAGAAGCGACCGTCCCTAAGTAGCCTAGACACCTTAGGAGAGTCAAATCACTCCTCAAGCAACCACTAATGCGATGGGGAACAAAATTGGTTAGGTTGCGGAACGCTATGGTGGTGTAGCGGATGATATGGTGGAGGGCCTAGGCAAACTTGCCAAATTTCAGAAAATTTGGTGGAGTCAAATTATGTTGGTGGTATTTTTGTGGGAAGGTGGATGTCAAGAGCTTCAAAACGAGCTAAAGAACATCAAAATCGGAGTTCGGATGAATTAGTTATGGCCGAAACAAAAATCAGCCGAAGTTGATATCTACAGGTAGCGGATGTCCGGAAAAAACGATCGTCCGGTCGCCAGACGTCCGGTCGGGTCGGCAATCCGCTGATTCTGCTCGGGTTAGGGGGTTCCGGTTGTCCGGTAAGGTCGGACGTCCGGTGGTTCCTGCGGCTCCGGACGTCCGGTAAGGTGACGGTCGTCCGGTGTATCGGGGTCAACTCCAGATCCGAGATTCGGGACCCGATTTTGGGCGGAATTTGGGGATTTTGGGGTCAAAATTGATGAGATTTCATGGATGAAAGATGAGGAAACTTGGGGAGATGCTAGATCCACTCGAAACCAAGCAAATCCATGGATCAAAATCAACAAAACTTCCTCAAACCAACAAATCACAAAAAAATTT
>NW_021262366.1:12975-14123 GCF_002162155.2 Triticum dicoccoides
TGAAGTTCCGACAATACCTATGCATGCACACGAGAGGGGTGTCAAGTAGTATACCATCCTCGAAGGGGTCAAGTGAGCACGTGTAAAGGAGATGATTCACCTTTATGTATGTGAAGTAGATGTCGCACGTGTCACTTGCTAAACGGACTCTTGACATGGTGATGTCCATAGGATGCTCCGCATCATAAAGTCCGACGTGTCTTTGGGCCTCTTAGAGGCCCATGCTCTTCATGGTCCAGTACGAGCCCATTGTCTCTTTCGGTCTCCTAAAGGCCCAAAATACAGTTGGGCCATAAGTAGCCCAACCTTAGTATCAGCCTGTTAACGGCCCGTGAAGTTGAATTGGCCCACTTATTGCTTGCTTTGATGTCGACCTATTAACGACCCGGGAGGTAACAGGGCCGAGCATTTATTGTTGGCTCATTTCAATTATAGCTGACCAATAGTGCTTTCGGCCTAGTTATGGCCCTTTAACTTTATGGGCCCGCTAAAGTCCAAACATTTCAGTTGGCCCAATTAGATAACGTCGATTCCGGCCCAACTATAATTTCAGCCCATTAGGACAAGTAATTATGGACAGGACAAAACCGATCAATCAAAGGACTATGAGAATCTTGGCCATGCGAGCCCATTAGGGAAGCCCATTAAGGGCGGTTGGCCGCTTCCTTCATATAGGGCCCATGATTGTTCATGCTAACTAATAATTCCATTGCTTTTTGCCTTCCTAGTGACCAGTTAGCTGGAATGCGAGGCGCGCTAAGAAAACGTACGACATACAAGGAAAAACGTTGCACATCCAACATATATTACAGGAAATTACATCCACTGGGCAATCAAAGATTGATGCCAGTGCAAATAAATGAGTAGAACTTAATGATCTACAACCTCACAATCTGCAACCTCAGCGCGGATGACGCCCATAAGCATGTGAGCAAGTTCTTCCTTCTTTGCTACACTGTCTCTGAAATCATTGATCAGTTGTTGTTGCACAAGAATGTCAACCTCTGATTCCTCCATGATTTCCATGATTTCGTCAGCCAGTAATGCGTTCACACACATACATTTTTTTCCATTGGATTTGAGACAGAGGAAACTCAACAAATTCAGATGGCGATTTTGGTACGCTTGTATTATTGATAGTGGAGAGT
>NW_021262366.1:14448-44306 GCF_002162155.2 Triticum dicoccoides
CAACCAGATCACACCAGCCTACACCAAATTAACACAATATGGCACAGCTATCATCAGCAAGGTAAGGTACTAAGAAAGCAACATTGACACAATGAATGATTGGGCAACCAGAACAACACTACAATTTAGTAATGTGCATGATATGAGATAGTACACTCATGCAGCTCAGTATGCAAAACTACCAGACAGTTTTCCTTACAAAAATCAAAATTGTCGCCTTTAATTATACGTTTTGCTACAAGTAAATTTAGTTTAGATAAAGGTTGGATTCACGCCATTTAACAAATACATTCTAATGTAAAAATTTAGTGATATACAACATGTACTTACATCAAAATTGGAGCACAGAGAATTCCCGCAAGATAATTTCCTCGAACACGATCCCATTTTAGAAAGTCTTCTATCATTTAAGCTTATTTTCTAAAAGAGAGATGGGTAAGAAACATGTAGAAAATATGATCTGAATGCTATAAAATTTCATGATGTGAGGATACGCACATGCTTGTCAGAATGGAGTTGACATATTATTGCTGGACTGGAGTGGACTAGTTCTTTGGCCACTTGAATCTGCTTATTATCAGTAGGAGTTGGGTTTCTCTGTTCTGGAGAAGTATCTATGAACACTGGAGTTGGTTTACTATCTCCTGGTGTTTAGATCTTTTGCAAAGACCTCGTTTGTAACCCTTTAGATTCCAACATAGCCGTCTTCCCTTTGCATGCCTTATATAGAAGAATGGTGCTTCAGTTATAAAACATGCTACGACAGAGAGATGGAATAGGTACTGAAGAATAGAAAGGCATGACATATTGACATGTATTCCCTCCATCCGGAAATAAATGGATGTGTCTAGGCATATTTTAGTTCTAGATAGATCAATTTTTATCCATTTCTACGGCATGTAATCCGGACGGAGGGAGTACGATGTCAGAGCTAGGGATACGACATGGCAACAGAGTAAAAAACACTAAGGCAACTTATGCATGTATGATTTGGAAACTAAGATGGCATTGCAAGAGACCACTAGAACAACACTTCAATGTAAAAAAACATGGTATGGTAGATAGATGAAGTACATACTGATGAATAAGAATGCATAAGATATTCAGAAGCAGATGTACAAACTAAGTAGATGCCATTGCGATAGAGTGAATGATAGTACATGAATTTGATGACATGTTATCATGGATGGAATAGGTACTAAAAACATGAAGGGATGACATATTTACATGCATGATCAGCAGGCTAAGCACATGGCATTGCAACAGAGTAGATGCACTCCAGGACATTGTATGCATGCTATACCCATATCACGAGCCAAGTTAGAGCAAGGACCTTGTAGGCTGAATAGGATTCAGCATCTTTCTGCAAGTCTTCTAAAGAACTACCTTTACATGTTCCATCATATTGGGTATCATTAACGTAAAGTTTGTTGGCCATTAGATTGCTCCGTGAGGTTCTTGTGGATATATCAGTGTGTGCAATTATATCTGACATGCATGGAAGACAACTAGTAGTTAGATTTATGTAATGAGTGCCTGTAGGAGATGACATAAATAGTAGGACTGGGCTTAACTAGCAGGAACAGGTCTCAAAAACTAAACGGATAACACAGAAAGCTACAAAATATGTATTGTTTGTACTAGAGATTAACTAGAAGGCACACAAAAGTATTAAAGAACAACATAGGTAATATTAGAAGTGGTATAATCACCAGCCTGCAGGATAACATTGGCTGATGGATGATAACTATGGAACAACGTTACCTAAAGAACAAGTGTCTTACCTGAACTATGGAACAGGGTTAACTCCTGAACAAGACTCTTAAGAGATCAGCATGAATATTGAAATGTGATAATATATTTTCCATGCTTAGATGAATAACAAAGCCATAAATGTTGTGCACAAGTAAGATGAGGGTACAACCTATCTGGCCGCCATCCATAGGAGTGAGCATTATGTGCTGACTTGTCGATGGCCCTGCAGTTGTTGTGGTGGTCCATGTCGGGCACGCACATTCGATGCAAGGAACTGTTGAGTGGGGACTATAGCTCCCTTATGGTGTATGCTTCCCTTGTTGGAGCAGCTGCAGTGAGAAGGAAGACAGTGTGGCTGAAGATACAGAAAACGCAAAATGTTAAGAATGACAAATATCTCTGATATGAAGAAATAGCCTAAGAGATCAACACTAAGGTACGAGAGTGTTCACACATCTGTTGACTGAAAACTAAATTGGGGTCACACGATTTTATTTTATTTTTGTACTATCCGATCTACGCCGGATGGCTTGATGGCCGTCTTGTGCCTCCTGGCTGACAATGTTCAGAATCTTCCCAGAAGAGCCAGCGACCACTGGCAGAGTAGCATGCCTTCGATGTCCCTGGCCGCGAGAGCTCCGACCAAAACCCCACTCCCCGCCCCACCGCACTGCCATGGTTGCGCCGCCCCCGGCTTAGGGGTGGGCGTTCAGTTCCCCCGAACCAAACAGTTCAGTGCTTCGGTGTTTCACTTTTCTTTGTTCCTAGAAAACACCAACCAGTCAGTCTCTAGCAATAAATAAAACCGAGCCTTCGGTGCACCAATTGATTAGTTCGGTATTCGTTTTTGCACCGAATACACCAAACAACTAGGGCCTTCCTGGGCACAACCACGCTAGGCTAATTTCGGCTAAGAGCTTTGATCTGTGTGGGCTACATGACAACACGTATTATGACCGCAGGCAGCAGCAAACAACACCTAGGTTCACTGTAAAAAATGAAATCAGACCAGCATCCAGTACACGTGGACGAGAATTAGTGAGGGAATCAGGGACCAGCCGGCCAGGCTACGGCACTGTTTGCCACCCATCACATCAAGGCTTCATCAATTCAATTGATTTTTGTTTCGCTGGCAGCATAGAGTCAAAGCATATGAATGGAAATTAATTTATGGAGGAAGCATGATTATCTAGCAAAAACTACTCGAGTTAGCAGTGGGCCTCGGTGCCTCAGTCATTTCGGTGCAGCAAGCGCGCATACTGGAATAATCAAAGTAAATTCGGTTACTCAGAATCACTAACCGAGCATAGTATCGAATAAACTGGTTCGGTCGTTCGGTTTGTGGGTTTTATGCCCACCCCTACCCCGGCTAGTCCACAAAGACTCGCCCTCATCCATATCTGGTGGCGGCAGTATGTTCAACCCACGCAACTCGAAGATAGCCACCTAAGCACTACTTCCGAGGTGAAAACTTGCGCGCCGCACCCTTACGTTAGACACCAGCCAACTGAGAGGCTAGGAGCTCTGCCGCCTCGAGGGGTGCTCCTTCCCATTGGGAATCGATTGGCCCAGAAAAAAATTTAGACAACTATCGCCTAAATAAAGTGATTTAAGATTAGTGTACGACCTATCTTGCGGCCGGTGAAGTAGGCAGCTCTAGCTGCCGAGTCGGTGAGGCCGACACGATTGCGGTGGCTACCGGTGGAAGGAGAGGAGAGATGTCGCGATGGTCGACGGCTACAGGGAAGCGGCGGCGGGGCCCTGGACGCTTCTGACGTTGGAGCCGCTCGGGCACCGTGCATAATGGCGAGGATGAATCGGCTCCGGGACGGTTCATGCGGCCGTCGTCGAGGCAGCTCCGGCAGCATGGAGTAAGAGGCACACGGCCGTGCACGACGGCAAACGGATAGCGTCTCCAGCGTTGGGAGAAGGGCAATGGTGTGTTTGGTGAGGTGGGGGCTCCATGGAGGAGGGGCTGAGGTTTCACGGTTGGGGAGAAGGGTGCTTCCGGGGAGAAGGTGATTTGGCGCCCATGATGTATGAATGGGGAATTGGAAGGGGGAACCATGTCTTACAGATGCATTTGTCTGAAATGTGGGTGCGAGTTATAGTTCTACCTTTGCCTTTAGGCTTTTGGGCTTCGGTCTGTGTACTAAGGGTCGGGGATAGTAGAGTAACTTTGCTTCTCCCAAATAGTGGGCGCGAATCATTTCGGGCGAGGAGGGCGTGTTTTGAAATAGTAGGCACACGCGATTTCGGGCGAGGAGAGTGTGTTTTGAAATACTCCGTGCAAGAGATTTCGGGCGAGGAGGGTGTGTGTTGCCGCCCATGGTTTATGAATTATTCGGCACCTGTCATTTCGGCCAAGGAGAGGGCGCGCTTGGATGAAGTTACGAACCTACCCTCGATGTACAACGGGCCAATTGATGCGTGTCCCACATAGGCCGGTAATTTCGCGTCTCCCTTTTATTTGCTCGAGCGAATTCCACCGAGAAAAGAGTGTTTAACGGTTCATTCAAATTTTGGGAGAACGAGCATCCACGGCTACCTTACCAAGTCGATTCGAATCAAATTTGGAAATACTAGCTTGCCCCTACTTTTTTAGATGGTGAGACGATGCTCGGGACTAATGTTTTTTTACATGCTCCTTGCTAATGATTTACTATATGACAAATAGTTGACCCAGCAATTCTGTTTTTCTTTTAACTATACCTAAAACACCTAACCCTAAATTTCTGTCCTAATTTGAAACCTATATAAATTTTTGTCTGAATTTCAAAACCTAGCTAAATTTATGTCCTAATTTGAAACATAGGGTTCATACTAACTTGGGTTAATCTTGACAGGGTTCATAATATAGCCAAATTAACCTACTAGTTTGATACCTAGCTAAATTCATAACTAATTGCATCACTGCAAAATAAAAATAACTACCTACTGCCCTAACTAAATAGATAACCTAATTAACCTACTGCCCTTACTAAAACGTAAGTAAATTAACCGAAGAACACTAGCTAGAACTCTAATGGCAGAGAGAGAGGAGCGGTGGGTGGCTTACAGAGGGTGCAGGGCGAGGAGGCAGGCCCGACAACGGTCGAGGTTGGGAGGGAAGGAAGTAGAGGAGGGAGGCGTGGCGCGTCCGGGCCAGGGCCAGGCGACGGCGACGGAGGGATGCGGCGTTGTGGTTGGGGCCGAGGCCAAGGGAGGAGGCGCGCGGCATTGGGGTCAGCGCTCGGGCTCCGGCGAAGGCGAGGGAGGCGTGCGACATAGGGGTCGGTGCTCAGGCTCCGGCGAGGCCGAGGGCAGGGGCGACGAGGACGAGAAGATAGTGGGCGAATTGGGGGAGGAAGGAGAGGAGGGAAGCCCGCGCAGAGGGTTATGTGAAAATAGCAGTAACGCTTTCTTGAAAACGTGTTGTAACTAGCAATAGGCATTTTCAAGAAAGCGCTACTACTATATGAAGTAGCTATAGCGCGTTTCTGGAACAACGCTACTGCTACATAACGTAGCTATAGCGCTTTTACTGAACCAACACTCCTGCAATTGTTTTCATTTTTATTTCCCTTCTCTTTTCCTGTTTGTTTCTTATTTTCTTTTCCTTTTCTTTTCTTATTTTTATTTTATTTTCCTTTTTTTTCTTCTTCTCTTTTCCTTTTCTTTTCTTTAAGGTAATCTTTTCTTATTTTCCTTTTCTTTTCTTTTCCCTTTTTTCCCAAGAGCCAAAATGAAGGGAAGGTGATACAATGTATATAACTAAGGCGATATACATTGCATCATTTGACCCATAATGGTTAAGTGTGCTATACAAAGTAGGAACATATATATTACATCATTTGACCCATAACGGTTAAGTGTGCATACAAAATATGAACATATATATTACATCATTTGAACGATAACGGTTTCTCAGCGTCGACGTTTTCGTTTCTGAGTGAGCTTCTTTCCCTTCTTGTTCGTTGACGAATAATTGAGCCCCTCAGTATGACTTTTCCTTTTCCATGGAGTACGATCTTTCTTAGGTAATTTAGTTTTGATTCTTCTTTTGACGTATACTTCATCATCATCATCATCTTCCCTCATCGGGTTTCCGAACTGGTCGTGGTCTTCCTCGTTGGTGACTCCATCCATTCCAATGATGTTCCTTTTACCTTTCCTCATGACAACACGGCTGGGATTGCTCGGGTCGGTTATGAAGAAGCATTTTGTCACGTGCTTAGCATGTATCCATGGCTCGTTTTTTGCAATGGCGTTCACAGTAGCACTCTTGGCATCGGGTATAGTCATGGTGGTGAAATACCAGTTTTCTCTTTAGACATTCTTAGCCCATATGACATGGAACATCGTCGCGTTGTGTACTCCAGAGCAGTCAAGCTCCTAGATCTCCTCGACCCTTCCATAAAATCTCTCAGTTGCGCCATTGTCGCTGCCTGTCATACATTCCATCGTCACCCCTGAGTTCTAATCATCACTTTCCATATCTTTGGCCTCCGTGTAGAACGTGTATCCATTGATATTGTATGCCTGATAGGTGACGAGGTTGGGCGAGGGGCCATGTGCTAAGGGGTATATGAGAAATTCGTCCTTAGAGCCCTCTTTCGGGGGATTAGCAAGAATATGCTCTTTGAACCAATGCCGGAAAGTGTAGTTGTGCTCTCTAGTACCTTCGGTGTCCGTCCTACATACCCCACGGTCATGATACTTCTTTGCGATAGTTTCTTTGTGCAGTGCCATGAAAGGATCTACCTGGTCTAGGTGTTGTAGAACTACCAAGTTTGCTCTGTCAAATCGTTGCATTGATCTGAGTAGGCCACATGCAATTCCCTGCGACCATTGGAGTGACCTTCTCCTTCAATCCTCCCAACATGCTTGTTAACAAGAAAACCAACACCAGGCGGCCGGTCTGCGCCATATAGAAAATTCTTGCAGAAAGAGATGCACTCTTGTGTCAGATAGCCCTGGACGATGCTTCCATCCGGACGCGACATGTTACGAATGAATCCTTTGATGATCACATGCATCCTCTCAAATGGCATCATGTTGTGCAGGAATGACGACCCCAAGTGTATTATGTCGTCCATAATATGGACACACAGATGCACCATGACGTCAAAGAATGTGGGCGGGAACTACATCTCAAGCTCATTTAGTATCAGAATGATCTCTTCCTGTAGCCTTCGGAGCTGCTTCACACTGATCGACTTCTGAGAGATGATGTCGAAAAAGTTGCAGAGACCAATAAGCGTGTCACGGACGTTCTTGTCCATTATCCCTCTAAGGCAGCAGGTAGTATCTGCGCCATCATCACATGACTGTCATGGGACTTCATCCTGCTGAACCTTTTCTTCTTCGTGTCTAGAAATCTTCTTATCTTCACACAGTAACCGGAACTAACTTTGATTCGGGTAAGGCACTTGAAGAATTGATCGATCTCAGCCGGACTTAAGGTGAAGCAAGAAGGGGGAAAATAATCCTCTTCCTTACATTTTGGCCCTTCTTCTCCTGCGCCTCTGTCTCCGTCTCTGTCTCCTCTGACTTTTTACGGGGAGGCATGTGTAGATCTTACCTGATTTTCAAATCTTGCAAGTCTTTTCTTGCCTTTGGCCCATCCTTGGTCTTATCCGGCATGTTCATCAGTTTCGCAAGCAAGCTCTCAAGGACATTCTTACATATATGCATTTGATCAAGGCAATGAGGCGTGTCGAGTTTGTGCCAGTACTCCATGTCCCAGAAAACAAACCTCGTCTTCCATACCTTCAGCAGCGGCTCCGACGCCTTTTTCATCGTCTTTCCTGGTGCGGGGCACTATTCCTAGCTTTTCAAAAGCTCATCGATTTCGGCGCCACCCCGCTTACGTGGAGGCAAGGTTAGAAAAAGCGGGAGGCGTAAGCAAGGCGGTTGGCCTTCGCCTAGTGCCTAGGCAGTGCCTAAGCGCCCTAGGCGTGGCCTAGGCGGTAATATAATTTTTACTCGTAGTGTCTTTGTGATTATTATATGGGTGTTGATATTAGTTTAGGGCATATAAATAAGTTAATTACCATCTACTGCCATTGGAATATAACTCATTTGGCATATTAGTGTAGTATGTGGCATGATTTCTTACTTGGGTAGATAATTCCTTGCTTGCCCAGCCTAGACCTCCATTTATGCCCTAGGCGAGGCGTTTGGCCACTGCCTAGCGCCTAGGCGTGCCTAAGCACCTCCTAGGCACTGCCTTTTCCAACAGAGCGTGGAGGTCCGTAATGCTCAGCCTCACCATTGAATAGATCTCCAAGGTTAATCCACGGGTCGTCCTTCTAAAGCCATCTTCGACACCCCATGTACCTGATTTTCCCAGATCTGCCATCTTTCCTTGACATTAGCTACTAAGACATCGTATCATCCATGCACCGCGTGCATCCGCAATATCCATGGCACACATGGCTTGTGACATATCCGTAACAAAGATAGTCGTGCACCGTCATGATCAGCATGACTCTCATATAGAAATACTCGCCTTTGTTGGCATCCCATGTCTTGGCCGGTGTTTGCCATAACGTATCTAACTCCTCTTGAAGTAGCCCTAGATACAGATTAATATTATTTCCCAGTTGTTTTGGCCCTTGAATCAGCATGCTCATGCGTATGTACTTCAACTTCATGCACAACCAGGGGGGAGGTTGTACATCCATACAAACACAGGCCATGTGCTATGGTTGGTGTTCTTGTTGCCAACCGGATTCATGCCATCGGTACACACGCCGAGCATGATGTTCCTTGCATCACATGCAAAATACTGATATTCGCCCTTGAACGCTCACCACTGGCTTCAAACCATGACGTGACTCAGCTTCGGATCATCTCGACCGTTGTGCTTTGTCCTCTCCGCATGCCAATGCATGAGCTTTGCTTCCTTGGGATCTACAAAATAATGTTGCAGATGGGGAGTGATCGATAAGTACCATACAAATTTGTGGGGAGATTTCTTCCCAGCTTTCTTGTATCGAGAAGCAATGCGCACTGGACAGCTGGTTTTTCCCGTGTGCTCCTTCTGATAAATTATGCAATCGTTGATGCATGCATGGTATTTAACGTGCGACAGATCAATAGGGCACACTATCTTCTTGGCCTCATCCAGACTAGTAGGACATAGATTCCCTGCGGGAAGAACATCCTTTAGGTACTTGAGAAGCTAATCGAGGCTAGTGTCGGTCCATTTTATTTAGCCTTCCTCTTCAGGAGTTCGAGCATGAAACTCAAGCGGGTCACCTCAGGATCGCAACCATGATACAATGGAGTGTTCGAGTCTACCACCAGTTGCTGCAGCTTGGCCTCCTCTCTAGAAACAGCTCTGTCGGTACTCGTCTCCTTGCGAAGCAGTTCTTGAACATGAGCGTCCCGCATGATTGAACTTAGTACCGACGAAGTCTATGGTGTGGAGTCCATGTTTTCTTCGCCGCCATGTCCCGCCCCTTATCCGTCGCCATGTCCGACCACTTCTCCGTCGCCATGTCCGGCCCCTTCCCCACCGCCATGTCCGGCCCCTTCTCCGCCGCCATTATCGACCATCTCTTCGTCTTGCCCCGTGTCGTCATTGCCTTCCTGTCTGATGAGGACATTAATACCATTGTTACACCCACGACCCCTACTGTTACATATATTGGACCAATTACTAGAGCTCACGCACGCCAATTAAATTATCAGGTACATCCATTTCTTGGTAATGATTCTAATGTTCATGAGAATATGATGCTGCCTAAATTGGATACATTTGTTTTGCTTACAAATTAAGGGCCTGGCATGGATAAGAGGGATGAACACTGGAGCAAGACCAAGCATGGAGATGATGGCATGCACAAGGGGAACAAGAACGGAGTTACAAGTGATGATTTGAGGACTTTGAAGCCACCATAATGACTGTATGAAGCCTTGGACAAAACATACAAGATGCCACTTCATAAATTTCGTCCAAAGGCCATTCTAGGTGCTATGTCACCTTATTATTGGGCCAGGCCCATGTAATGTCAAAATACATAAGTATAGGCTGTTTTTAGAGTCCGTATGTGTGGGGAAACAAGCGTTAGGGTTGGTTTTAGACGACTCCTCCAAGGGCCACGAAATTTCCCCCTCTTCCTCCATATATATAGCCCTTAGGGCGTCGTTTAAACTTTGGGTTTTGTTTAGATTAAAAGTTCGCCATAGCTGCAACTTCGCGTACTTCGTTTGTGTTCAATGACCAGACCAAGGCATCACATAACCCCACCTTGATCAATAATGCTTTCATCTTATATTCGCAATATCCAGATTGCAATCTTAGTTTCTTGCTTGTTGTCCGTTTTCTTGCAGGAAATAGACACTCGTGGTCAGGTTGATCGTGCTCCGACGTGGTCAATAACCCCTCGGAAGTTGGTTTAGCGATTGCGGAGGCGCGACATCACACACGTTCGTAGTCGGATTGTCAAGGTCGACTCCCACAGAAAACGATAGCTATCTCATCGAAACATCAGGACACCCTCACCTCTATCAAGTGGTATCAGATTTCCAGGTTGCTCGGTGAGATTTTACAATTTTTCGTAGTTTAGATCAAGTCTGTTCTTCATACCTACAGTCCACCAAAAAGCCACAAAAAAATTAGGGTTAGTTCATCATATCCGAACCAGTCTGAGCCTTTGCATAATCTTTTTAGGGTTTTTTCATTGTTGAATTTGTGGTTGCATCATCGTCTCTAGTTACTGGTATTAGCGTCTAGTCCTTTAGAGTTTCGAGTTCTGCTCATAAGTTGTCATGCCGCTGCCGCACCATCATCGTTGCCCCTACCATCTACCACCACCGCTTATCTGCCACTGATCTGTATCCATATACCATCACCAATCCGTATCCATATACCACCACCAATCCGTATCCATATACCAACACCGCTACCATATACCACCACCGCTGCCATATCTTACCATCATATATCCACCACCAATCTGAGTTCTTTTCATATTAGGTTTGTTTTCGAGATACATCTATTTTCTGATTCGTGTTTCCTTGCCTGAGTAGGTTTCGGAAAGAAAAAAAGTCTGGAGACCCCCGGGCAGTTTTTAGGCCAATATTTTGGCAGCCCAAAATATTTTTTCCCTATCCTATTTTTAGGCTTTTCAGAGTCTTTTGAGACACTCGCCATCATATTTTTTGTCGCGCTTTTTCGACGTCGCTGCCCTAATTTCCGAAAAAAATTGTCAACAAAATTTCGTGCCTATCCTGTTAGTTTGACTTTGGAAGAGTTTTGAGACACTGCCAATATAGTGATTTTTCGCAAAAAAAGAGGACCGTAAAAAAAGAGGAGCGCAAAAAAGGAAAAAACGAGAGCAAAAAAATAAAAATTCAGAGTGTGCTTTTCCCTTGTTTACGTGTCACGCTGTGATTTTGTTTGTGTTCTAGGACCAGAACAGTACAGTCGTTGAGCGTTTATTCAACTTTGCATCTCTGAATTGATTATTGCCGACCCTTTTTGCTACCATATTATAAGCCTTCCTTGCTCCACATACATCTACATCATGCGTTTGACTCTCCCTGGTAATTGCTCTATCCAAGCTTTGAGAGTTTTGACTACAGCGATTGCCGATCACTGCTGCTGGTTAAGAACTGGTAACAATTTGAGATTTGCTTGATGGATTTGTGACACCCACCACCACCACCACTTGATAGTAGTCTGTAGGATTATATTCTTGTGTGTTTATATTGCTGCTAACCATGGCAGGATCACAAGCCAACGAGGTTGACTGGGAGAACTTGATGAACAAGGAACCTCATGATAAGTTTCAGCAAATGATGAGTGGATAGGTGCAAGATGTGCTAAACAGATTTGAAGAGGCCATGGAGAAGATAGATGGCATGGAGAAGATGTTCGAAACAAAGTTCAATAACAAGGGGACGAGCACTGCTCGTTCCCCTTGAGCCTAGTCAAAATTCTGGTGCTGTTGTATCTACTGTTGATGTTTCTGTAGCTCCTGCTGCTACTGCAGAGGTGGAGGACCATTATGAGGATGAGGTTGATCAAAATCAGAACTACATGCAACCACCAGCACCACCACCACAAGGTCGTCCTCATGCATATCATCGCAACGGTAGGGTTGCACCACCACCCGAGGTATGAGATCATGAACATCTTCCTAAAGTAAAATTAAATATTCCACCATTTGAGGGTAGATATGTTCCTGATATATATCTTACTCGGGAGTTAGAAACTGAACTATATTTTACATGTTTACAATATCCTGAGGACAGACGTGTTCCTGCTGATGTTTGTGCTTTCACTAGTTTTGCATGTGTTTGGTGGTCTAAACATTGTAGATTGCATCCTATTCCAGGTACTTGGGCTGCTTTGAAAACTGCTATGCGTACTCATTGGGTTCCACCATATTATCAACGTGAATTACTTACAAAATTGTAGCGTTGAAGACAAGGAAAAAATTCTATAGAAGAATATTATCAGGAATTACAAACTGGCATGATTAGATGTGGTATTGTTGAGGATAATGAAGCTATTCTTGCATGTTTTATGGGTGGATAAATAAAGAGATTCAGACCATTCTAAAGTATAAGGAATATAATAATATCACTCATTTATTCCATTTTGCTTGCAAACCTGAACGTGAAGTGCAGGATCAACAGGCATTGGCGCAAACTAACTTTTCCGTAGGTCAACCTTCATCATGGACACCGCGTGCATCCTCTACTTCCACACGTTCTGCTGCACCGGCACCTCCGTCCGCTGCCACCTCCAACCGTGTGTTACGCCCCGAGTCCGATGTGCCAGGTGTCTTCTAGTTATTTGTCGTTGTTGCCATGTCATTTGCTTGCACGTTGCATTTTGCCATGTCATCATGTGCATTGCATCCACATGTTTTTCAAAACTTGTATCCGTCCGGGTCTCCCAGTTCTCTCCGTTGTCCATTTTGGTATCCGACACTCTCACATGCACCCATTGCACCTGTCAGACCTTGTTTCATGACGGGAGGAAAAGGTTCTCTAAATGGGCCGAGATTTGTCGAGAGGCCTTGGTACATCACCGGTAGGCCGCTTGTCAAATTTCGTTCTATTTGGAGGTCGTTTGATGCCCGAACGGTTAAACATGGGCCATGTGCTATGGTTGGTGTTCTGGTTGCCAACCAGATTCATGCCATCGGTACACGCGCCGAGCATGATGTTCCTTGCATCACATGCAAAATACTGACATTCGCCCTTGAACGCTCTCCACTAGCTTCAAACCATGAGGTGCCTCAGCTTGGGATCTTCTCGATCGTTGTGCTTTGTCCTCTCCGCGTGACAACGCATGAGCTTTGCTTCCTTGGGATCTACAAAATAATGTTACAGACGGGGAGTGATTGATAAGTACCATACAACTTTGTGGGGAGATTTCTTCCCGGCTTTCTTCTATCAAGAAGCATGGCACACCGGACAACTGGTTTTCCCCATGTGCTCCTTCTGATAAATTATGCAATCGTTGATGCATGCATGGTATCTAACATGCGGCAGATAAAGAGGGCACACGATCTTCTTGGCCTCATCCAGACTAGTAGGACATAGATTCCCTGCGGGAAAAACATCCTTTAGGTACTTGAGAAGCTAATAGAGGCTAGTGTCGGTCCATTTGCTTTTGGACTTTGTCTTCAGGAGTTCGAGCGTGAAACTCAAGCGGGTCACCTTAGGATCGCAACCATGATACAATGGAGTGTTCGAGTCTAGCTGCAGCTTGGCCTCCTCTCTAGAAACAGCTCTATCAGTACTCGTCTCCTTGCGAAGCAGTTCTTGAACATGAGGGTCCCGCACAATTGAACTTAGTACCAACGAAGTCTACGGCGTGGAGTCCACGTTTTCTTCGCCGCCATGTCCTGCCCCTTCTCCGTTGCCATGTCCGACCACTTCTCCGCCGGCATGTCTGGCCCCTTCCCCGCTGCCATGTCCGGCCCCTTCTCCACCGCCATGTCTGGCCCCTTCCCCGCCGCCATGTCCGGCCCCTTCTCCATCGCCATTATTGATCATCTCTTCGTCTTGCCCCATGTCGTCATTGCCTGCCTGTCTGATCAGGACATTAATACCATTGTTACACCCACAGCCCCTACTGTTACATATATTGGACAAATTACTAGAGCTCACGCACGCCAATTAAATTATCAGGTACTTCCGTTTCTTGGTAATTATTCTAATGTTCATGAGAATATGATGCTTCCTAAATTGGATACATTTGTGTTGCTTACAAATGAAGGGCCTGACATGGATAAGAGGGATGAACACTGGAGCAAGAGCAAGCATGGAGATGATGGCGTGCGCAAGGGGAACAACAACGGAGTTACAAGTGATGATTTTAGGACTTCGAAGCCACCATAATCACTGTATGAAGCCTTGGAAGAAATATACAAGATGTCACTTCATAAATTTCCTCTAGAGGCCATTCTATGGGCTATGTCACCTTATTATTGGGCTAGGCCCATGTAATTTCAAAATACTTAAGTATAGGCTGTTTTTAGAGTCCGTATGTGTGGGGAAACAAGCGTTAGGGTTGGTTTCAGACTCCTCCTCCAAGGGCCACGTAATTTCCCCCTCTTCCTCCATATATATATATATATATATATATATATATATATATATATATATATATATATATATATATATATATATATATATCCCTTAGGGCGTCGTTTAAACTTTGGGTTTTGTTTAGATTAAAAGTTCGCCATAGCTGCAACTTCGCGTACTTTGTTTGTGTTCAACGACCAGACCAAGGCGTCACAGAACCCTACCTTGATCAATAAAGATTTCATCTTATATTCGCAATTGTGACGCCCCAAGACCGGAGCTTCAGACGCCTTCCATGTTTTCCGAGTTTCGTCATGTGAGTTGTTGGTTGGTTGCATTCATCATTGCATCATGTGCATTGCATCATGTCATCATGCCATCATGGCATTAATCTTTGCATCTCAACTCAACTAAAGAAATTGCATAGATCTTTCGATCTATTTAAATCGAGGGATATTAACAATGGTGATTTCTCTTTAGAACATATCCTCCCAATATATTATGGAGCTATAATAAATATTCTAACACACTTGCAAATTATCCCAATGCCTTTGTTCTCTTAATTCTTGGACTCCAACCTTGCCATATATTCGTTCATATTATTCCGGTGCTCCACCAAAAGTCCGAACATTTTTGGACCTTCCTTTAACCAAGTCCTAGTTCAAACCCATTTGAATTAAATTCAAATGAGTTTGAATTTACATCTTTCAATCATGCCTTTTTTCTATTTTTCTTGGAACCAGCGCATTTTTGCGAGTCCGGGAAAATCAACATCTGCACAAATTGCTTTCCCTAACCACCCTTCTTCCTTTTCTTTATCTCTAGTGCTATTCTGTTAAAGAAAATTAGAGAGAGGGAGAGGAGAGTCCAGCCGAACTGGGCCTCTCACCGGCCCAACCTTCCCCAGCCAAGTCGGCCAATAGGCCCATCCCCGCAAGCCCATCTACCCCCGCTATAACCCTAGCGCATCTCTCCTCTCTCCCTCGACCCTTTCCTCTGCCGCCTCCTATCGATCCCCACAGCGCCCGCGCCCAAAACCTCTCTCCCCCGTCGATCCCTTCTTCCCTCCTGTGTGTGCGCCGTCAGAGAGAGACAGGGAGAGATCAGCGTTGCACCCCTCGTCTTGATCCATGGATCTCCTTGCCGCAAAGCTGCCCCGAGCCGCCTCCGTCAGTCACCTCGCGCTCGCCTCCTTTTCTCTTCCTCACATGCCCGCGACCATGGACCCTCAACATCAAGTTTTCCTGCGTGCTCCCTCCTACTCCTTTGACTTTGCCTTGCTCTGCGACTGCGCCGCCCGGCGAGCCCATGCTCCAGCACCGCGCTGCTGCACCCTTGTGGCTCGCAGCCGCCATGGATGCCCGCGGCCCCACCTTCCTGTGTCTCCACCTCGCTGTTCTCCGCTAGCCTCCTCCTCGTGCTGATGAACTCCTACCCGAGCCGCTCTCTTCGACCAACTCTGCTGTTGACGCCGCCCGGACCTGCTGGCGTCCGCCCGGTTCCCAGCGTCGTTGTGCATGTTGCCCAGATCCGCCTCGTCCCTGTCACGCCCACATCTTGCTATCCTCTTGAGCGTCCCCTTATGTACTGTATGAGCCAAACTCGGCCATCCCATCGAGCTCCTACACAAGCTGCCCGAGTCCTTGTTCAGAACCGCCCATGTCGTCGCCTCTTTGCACCATGCAGTGTTACCGTGGACGCATGCACCCCCGGATCGGAACCGCAAGCACCAAGTACACCACCCACAAGACCCGGACTCCGAACGCCAAGTACAACTATAAACCCGAAGAACTCAGATGCATCAAGTTCCCCTACATCCCGTGTACGGCTACGTGTCGACCCTGGATATGGAACTGCAAAACGCAAGTACCCCTTCGAGTTGACGAGACCGATGAGTCCGAAGACCCCAAGTACCACGACGCCCGGAGCCCTCGGATACGTCAAGTTCGACTACACTGCGAGACGAAGTACGCCAAGTACCTCCCCGAAAATGAACATGTACCACTACGCCCGGAGGCATCGGATCCGTCAAGTCCAACAACGGCTGTGCTCAACTACCCACGACCCCGAACGTCTACGAAAACGGGTACCACTACCATCGACGAGATCGCGAGAACCCCTACCTACGAACCTGGAGCATGTGAGAACCTCTACCGATGAACTCGGAGCGTGTACGACGACCGTTGCCGAAGACCCGGGCCTCTACCGCTTCCCGAACATGAACGGCCATTTCCTCTTTGACTCGTGAACCACTACTTCCACTACCATCGCCGAGGACCGATAGTACCACTACTTCCACTATGACCGTCCCGAGAACGTCTACTTCCTCTACATTGCACCGTCCCGAACCGCACGCTTCAAAGGTATAACCCCGAGATGACCGTCCGAGAATGAATGCTTGTGATGTGATGTATGAGATGATCGTGGTTGCACCATGTCCGAGTTGTTCTTTGCCAGTTCATCGTTGCCTTGCCGTCGACATGTGGGAACCCAATATCCGGGAGCACCCCACCTTTCATCGCATGACACGCTCCCATCACATCTTCTTTTATATTGGTATCTCAATTGAGTTACCAGAACCGGATTGTTGTCGCGGCATCATTTCCATTTCGTCGCCATGGCACCCCTTTCTTTCTACCACGGTGACAAATGCTCTCATCACGCTCATGTCAACTTT
This sequence comes from Triticum dicoccoides, assembly GCF_002162155.2. Classification (NCBI taxonomy): domain Eukaryota; kingdom Viridiplantae; phylum Streptophyta; class Magnoliopsida; order Poales; family Poaceae; genus Triticum; species Triticum dicoccoides. The sequence goes on from NW_021262366.1 coordinate 31,421, forward strand.
TAATAAAATTGCATAAAACTTGCAAATGTCATCCGCATCATGATAACAACATCAAGAGTGTTTAAATTATTGTTTGCATTAATTTGCTAAATGCATATGGGCATTCACCGGATTTGTTGTTTGTTATATCCGGCCCCATTTAAATTGTTTAGATGGTATAGTTTTGTTATGCTTCACCTCTTGCCATGTTAACCAACATTTAATATTGTTGAGTACCTAACCGGGAGTGAACTAAATAATTGATGTGATGTTCCGTCAATATGCAAGTCGTTGCATATTGGGATCCACTTAACTTGTAGTTTTGTTTGATGCTCTTTGCCATGCCACACATATTTAAACCGGACAGGCGTCATACTTGGTTGCACATCATGCCATGTTTATGTGATGGTTGTTTACCATGTTGTTTGCTTATTTCCGGTTTTTCTTCTTCGGGTTAGTTCCGATAACGTCGCATTTGTGAGGATTCATTCGACTATGTTCGTTTGTCTTCTTCATGGACTCGTTCTTCTTCCTTGCGGGATCTTAGGCAAGATGACCATACCCTCGAAATCCCTTCTATCTTTGCTTGCTAGTTGCTCCCTCTATTGCTATGCCGCGATACCTACTACTTGCTATATCATGCCTCCTAAATTGCCATGTCAAGCCTCTAACCCACCTTTCCTAGGAAACCGTTGTTTGGCTATGTTACCTCTTTGCTCAGCCCCTCTTATAGCGTTGCTAGTTGTAGGTGAAGATGGAGTTTGTTCCTTGTTGGAACGTGATTATTGTTGGGATATCATTATTATATCTTGTTTACTTTAATGCATCTATATACTTGGTAAAGGATGGAAGGCTCGGCCTTATGCCTGGTGTTTTGTTCCACTCTTGCCGCCCTAGTTTCCGTCATATCGGTGTTATGTTCCTTGATTTTGCGTTCCTTATGCGGTTGGGTTATAATGGGAACCCCTTGACAGTTCGCCTTTAATAAAACTCCTCCAGCAAGACCCAACCTTGGTTTTACCATTTGCCACCTAAGCCTTTTTCCCTTGGGTTTCGCGGACTCAAGGGTCATCTTTATTTTAACCCCCACCCCCCGGGCCAGTGCTTCCCTAAGTGTTGGTCCAAACTGGGCGATGTCCGGCGCCCCCTGGGCAACCATGGTTTATGCCAACCCGACGTCTTGCCCATTCGGTGTGCCCTGAGAATGAGATATGTGCAGCTCCTATCGGGATTTGTCGGCACATTCGGGTGGCTTTGCTGGTTTTGTTTTACCATTGTCGAAATGTCTTGTAACCGGGATTCTGAGTCTGATCGGGTCGTCCTGGGAGAAGGAATATCCTTCGTTGACCGTGAGAGCTTGTGATGGGCTAAGTTGGGACACCCTTGCAGGGTTTGAACTTTCGAAAGTCGTGCCCGCGGTTATGGGCAGATGGGAATTTGTTAATATCCGGTTGTAGATAACTTGACACTTAACTTAATTAAAATGAATCAACCGCGTGTGTAGCCATAATGGTCTCTTCTCGGCAGGGTCCGGGAATTGAACACGGTTCTTGTGTTATGCTTGAACGTAAGTAGTTTTATGATCACTTCTTGATCACTTGTAGTTTCTCGACCGTGCGTTGCTTCTCTTCTCGCTCTTATTTGCGTATGTTAGCCACCATAAATGCTAGTGCTTGCTGCAGCTCCACCTCACTACCCTTTCCTACCCATAAGCTTAAATAGTCTTGATCTCGTGGGTGTGAGATTGCTGAGTCCTCGTGACTCACAGATACTTTCAAATAGTTGCAGGTGCTGATGATGCCAGTGCAGATGACGCAACTGAGCTCAAGTGGGAGCTCGATGAAGATCGTGTTCGTTGTGTTATTTCGTTTTCCTTTCGATCAATAGTGGAGCCCAGTTGGGGCGATCGGGGATCTAGCATTTGGGGTTGTGTTTCTTTATTTTGGTTCCGTAGTCGGACCTTGATTGTATTCTGGATGATATTTGATATATTTATGTATTGCGTGAAGTGGCGATTGTAAGCCGACTCTTTATCCCTTTCTTATTCAGTACATGGGATGTGTAAAGATTACCCCTCTTGCGACATGCCTACCATGTGGTTATGCCTCTAAGTCATGCCCCGACACATGGGAGATATAGCCGCATCATGGGTGTTACAAGTTGGTATCAGAGCCTTCCCCGACTTAGGAGCCCCCTGCTTGATCGAATTGCTAATGTTGTTGAGTCTAGAACAAAATGTTTTGAGTCTTAGGATTATATATATCGGAGAGTAGGACTCTTTTTACTCCTCAGTCCCTTCGTCGCTATGGTGAGGCCTCCTGACGTAGAGTTTTGACTCTTCTCTTCTCAAATTTCACGAAATTGTTTTCTAGGATCACGCGGGTATCTTGGAATTGTTCCGATGTTTTTGTGACGAGAACATTGTTCTTTGTGCCTCCTGACATTTAGGGGTTGTGGCAGTGTCCCGGGGAGTTGAGCTCCGAGGTGTTGTCGTCACAACTTTAATGTTGCAGTTCTGGAATACCTAAGTTCGCCGACATCGAAAATCTCTTTTATGCAGTTGTTGGTGAGATAACCTCGACGCCACCCAGTACTGGGGCGGGAGTTCGGGAGTATTGCCATAACTCGTATAACGGATGCTTTTCGAAGGTTGAGGTAAATGATTTCCGAAGGTTTCTTGGTTATGCGTTGAAGGATGGATACAGCTGGATGTAGGAATTGTTAGTTTGGGTGAGATATTATGCTTCCCCTGTATCCCCAACACCTGATTGCATAACCGGAAAGTTTCGGGAGTTTATAAGTGGGAATTCAAGTAGCTCCTAGAATATCTTTCCAACAGACACATGCTATGATATGGGATCTATCATATGTTTGTTTCCGGCTTATTCTGCAAGCCAATCCTTTGTTTTATTTTGGTTTATGGTATTCGAGTTGCTTCAATGTCAAATGTTGATTCCATACCTTTCCTAAGTGATGTTCTCATATTCCTATGTGAACACTAACCCTTCTTATTTATCGAGATTGTCATCTCAATTCTATTTCCAACCGGTGTGTTTCTCTTCGAGATGATCCTATCATTTTTCCCATTCGCAAGATCCAATCTCAATTTTCGTCAATGGTGTTTGTTTCATCCGTCTCCAAGTTGCCTTTGTTTTACCCACCCTCCCACCCCTTTTTCTTCAAGGACTCAGATTTCTGAATCAAGTATCTATTTTATTCATGTGAAGTCTCTCCATTCTTTCCCGTCAATATTCTTATCCGGTGATTCTCAGGAAGATACTAACGGAGCTTCAAGTTCACCATTCTTCATTCTTTTCTTCTCTGGTGGATTTAATTCAAGCTTTTTCGATCATATACTTTGCTCGGTTCTAATGTTTTCCCAACCCGGTGCACTTCTTAATCGCTCACCTCTCTCTATTCATATCTGAAGTGCCGAAGATATCTCAAAGATTCGTGTTTCCACTCTGCATTCATTCAAGCTCTTTCAAGGATGATATCTCTTTTGAGCCATTTAATTCAACCGACACAATCTCTCTTTCAAATCGTTCAATGGTGTATCTTTTGAGTGGGCCCTAACCCACAGGTCTTTTCTCAGGATCTTACCGGACTCTTCTAATTTTCCCGGAGATCCTCAAATTCTTTCAAATATGACGTAAGAATGAATTGTCATCAGTCATATGTATTCCTCCAAGATCTTTTAAATTCTTTTCATTGTTGGCTCAGCCTTTCTATTATTCATTCTGGAGTGCCTCAACAATTCATGGTGGTGTTTCTCATTGTCATTCTCAACATTTGAAGACCGGAGAAGAGTTTTCCTCCAAATCTTATCCATTCTTTCAAAGATTCATGGTTCTAGCCTATTGCCATCCTCTCATAATTGTTTTCGATTGTGAGAAATTTTTTCACCCATCCAGAGAAATTCAAGAGTCTTTTCAGTTTGATTCTCCGGAGCCCATCATCTCAGAATTATTCATTCCAGCTTTCAGCTCTCCTTCTCCAAATCTTACCGGTGCATCGTTCAAATATCCTCTAATCAGTTCATGATCTCTTCGCTCACATGTATATAAATTCCCAGCAAGTATCTTCATTCGTTTTCAAATTTTTCCCGCTACTTTCATTTTCAAGTCTTACGGTGGTTTGCTCAAGATTCTCTTCCATGGTTATCATATTAATACATTAGTTGTTTCAATCCTACCGGTGGTTCGTTGAAGATTTTCCCAAGTTTGCGCAATATCTCTCTTAATCCTTTCTACGAGAATAAGTAGTATGCCAAATCAGTTGCTTGTCATCAATTTAATTGATAAGGATAAGCATAATGTAATTCTTATTCTTGTTTCATCCAAGTGATTAATTCCTTATTCCGGAGGCTCATCAAGTTCTCGGTTTTCAATTGTTTCATCTTTTCTTTCCCGGAGTTCCAAGCTCTCGCAATTATATCACCACGGAGATCCATCTAAATCATTATAAGGCTTCACCTTGTGTTTTCAACTTCTGATGTAGGGTAGAGACCCTAATCGCCCGATCTTTCATGAAAGGAGCGGATCCCGAGGAAAACACGAAGAACACGGGGAAGAATGGAAGGAAAACACAAGAGGAAATCACTAAACCCACACGAATAAGTCACACATGGGCTAGATCCTCGAGTACATAGAACGATACATGAATCCACGGACAACTAGGGACGATACATGGTAACCGGTTCTTCTCCGTGAGGAGGTCTTGATGGGGCCGCCGAAGAGGGGGTCTTGATGTTCTTCTCCACAAGGAGGTCTTGAATCCGCTTGGGGGATCTTCTCCGGTGGAGGCTCGAATCTCCGAGGAGAAGGTAACCAAGTGGATGAGCAAAGCTCTCTCACAAATCTGAGCTAAACATTTGCTAACCCTAGAAAGGAGGTGGGAGAGGTCTATTTATAGTCTAAGTGCAACTGGGGGCGAAAGTAGGGGTACATGGGCCTCGGGCCCGAATCTGGACGCAGCCAGGTACCGGACGTCCACTGGTGACCTAACGTCTGGAGTCTCAGGAGCGGCCGGTCGTCCGGTGTCCTCCGGACGTCCACCTGTTCTGCTCTGTGATGGGGGTGCCGGACGTCCGGAAACATCGGACTTCCGCAGACTTTGGTTAGGTGCATGTGCGCTGGTCTTTCGGTCCGGACCGGACGTCCGCTCGTTTGCTTCGGGTGTCGGGGCACCGGTCGTCCGGTCTGGACCGGACGTCCGTTCGTTGGGGCTCGGCTGGTGCTTTAGGCGCTGGACGTCCGGTCCCGGCCGGTCGTCCGGTGGCTGGGACTTTTCCTTCAGCCCTCCTTGTTCTCCGTCTTCTCGTCCATCTTCCTCTTCTTCTTGTCCTTGCTCCTTAGCTTCTCCATGGTACCTGAGTATGCACAAAGTGCCCATGTGAGGTAGTAGACATGCTTCAGGTGCATCGAAGTGGAACTGTGAGAGGATAGATGTCACCTCGGTTTCAAGAGCTCTTGCACGTGATCGAGTCATGGGTCCACTAGGCACTGGATGAGACGATGGTAGGTCCATGGGGATGACCTTGGGATGCTCCGCATCATCTCCCCTCCTTTGGGGAAGATCCGACCTCGGATTGAAATCCTCATCACCATGGTACGGGGAGAGATCTTTGACGTTGAAGATATCGCTCACGGAGTACTTGTCACGTGGGATGTCGATCTTGTATGCGTTGTTGTTGTAGCGGGCAAGCACCTTGAATGGTCCGTCGGCTCATGGTAGTAGCTTGGACTTGTGTTCGTTGGGGAAGCGTTCCTTGCGAAGGTGTAGCCACACAAGGTCTCCAATGTTGAATATCATGTGATTCTTGTTGACGTTGAGCTTGGTCGCGAGTCGTTGTACTTGAAGCTCAATGGTGTGCCTTGTATCTTCATGCATCTTCTTGAGGTGGTTGACTCGGTCACTCGCGTCCATGTTTGTGCGCTCGTGGAGTGGTAGGGGAAGGATGTCCAATGGGGACAAAGGGTTGAAACCGTAGACAACCTCGAAGGGGGACTTGCCAGTAGTCGAATGTCTTGCGCGGTTGTAGGTGTACTCGGTGATGGGTAAGCACTCCTCCCACTCCTTGATGTTATTCTTGATTAGTACGCGAAGAAGGGTGGAGAGCGTCCGGTTTGTCACCTCCGTTTGGCCATCGGTTTGTGGATGATAGGCCGTGGAGAATAGAAGCTTGATTCTGAGCTTGGCGCATAAGGTCTTCCAAAAGTAACTCAAGAACTTGATGTCGCGGTCCGAGACGATAGTCTTTGGTACACCATGCAGACGCAATATTTCCCTACAAAAGAGACTAGCAACATGTGAAGCATCGTCTATCTTGTTACAAGGAATAAAATGTGCCATTTTTGAGAAATGGTCCACAACGACAAATATAGAATCTTTCCCATTGCGAGTCCTAGGCAAACCAAGTACGAAGTCCATGCTAATGTCTTCCCATGGTTGGTATGGAATCAGTAGAGGCATATAGAGACCATGAGATTGAGCTTTGGACTTAGCTTTGCGGCATGTCGAACATTGGTTGGTGAAGCGATTGACGTCGCGAAACATCTTTGGCCAAAAGTAGCCCTTCGAGAGTGTGGCGCACGTCTTGTCTCGTCCGAAATGTCCCATTAAGCCTCCTCCATGCGATTCCTGCAAAAGCAACAAACGAAGGGACGACTTTGGGATGCAAAGTTTGTTAGCTCTCATAAGATGGCCGTCTTTGATGTAATAGCGTTCCCAAGATGTATTCGACAAACACTTGGCATAAGGAGTGGCAAAGGTTTCATCATGCTCATACAATTCTTTGATATGCTCGAAGCCAATGACATCTAACTCAAGTTGCGTGACTAGCATGCATATGCGGGAAAGAGCATACGCTATGATGTTTTCTTTACCCTTGATGTACTTGATGACATAGGGAAAAGACTCAATGAATTCACTCCATTTAGCATGACACTTGTTCAACTTAGTTTGACCCATAAGATACTTGAGAGTCTCATGATCGGTATGAATGATAAACTCATGGGGACGAAGGTAATGTTCCCATTCATGTAAAACGCGGACTAAAGCATATAGCTCTTTGTCATATATGGGATAGTTGAGTTGCGTTGCGGAAAGTTTCTCACTAAAGTAAGCTATGTGATGCGGAGCATCCCATGTTCATCCCCATGTACACTCCGACTACTCTCCAAACCCCAAGTGGACATATGACGAGACCTCGAACATACGTCATTGGAGACAAGGTGAACTCACTCCTCTCCGAACCATCACCTTCTACATGTGAGATATGGCTACTACCTCCAACGTGTGTTCTATGCATGATCAGGTACTTGGGGGAAAGCCACGAAGTCACCACATCCAACGGAACAGCTAGCGAGGACGCCAAGTACAAGGACCAAGAGAACAAGCTGCGCGAAGCTACAGCCACCGGACGACCGGCCCAGCCCGGACGTCCAGCCCCTGAGGACCCGAGCCGAATCTACGGACGACCGGAGCCACCGGACGTCCGACGACTCCCAGCACCCGGACGACCGCCAGACACCGGACGTCCTACACTCTCAAGCGCCCGGACGACCGACGCTGACCGGACGTCCGACACCACCTGTCGAGAGACAAAACGCCGGACGTCCGACATGAACTGGACGACCGGACCCTTGCGAGCCACCGGACGTCCGGTACCTGTCGGACGTCCGACGCCTGTGCGCCCACCCGTGTGTTGGGACGAAGCCACTTACCCTTTCATTCGCCTAGACTATATATACTCCTCCACCTCCTCCTAGTTAGGGTTAGCGTTGTGATAGCTCATTTGAAAGATAGAGCTACGCTCATCCATATCGGATCTACTCCTTGAGAGAGACTGCAGCCCCTCTTCGGAGAAGATCCACCTCGGATTCAAGACCTCCTTGCGGAGAAGATCCCCTTGTGGATTCAAGACCTCCTCACGGAGAAGAACCGGCTACCCTTTGTATCGTCCGTTGTTGACTTTGGATCTTGTATCTCCCTTTGTGTTCATGGATCTAGTGCATGTGTGATCATTCTTTTTGGTTTGAGTGTTCTCTTGTGTTCCCCTCGTGATTTTCCCCTCGTTTCCCTCCTCGTGTTCTTCGCGGGATCCGTTCCTTTCGTGAAAGATCGGGCTATAGGGTTTCTACCCTACATCATCTTGGATCAGAGCCATCTTGTCTCTTGATACCATCATCTTGGTATCATGAGCCACGTTGATCACGATTTCGGAGCCTCCCCACCGTTTTCTAGCCTTCTTTTGCTTGATTTCGTCCTAAATTCGAAAATCCCCACCAAAAATAGCCCCAATTTTTTTTGTGATTTGTTGGTTTGATGATATTTTGTTGATTTTGATCCATAGATTTGCTTGGTTTCAAGTGGATCTAGCATCTCCCCAAGTTTACCCATCTTTCATCCACGAAATCCCATCAATTTTGACCCCAAAATCTCCATTTTCCGTCCAAAATCGCGTCCCGGATCTGAAATTTCGCGTTGACCCCGATACACCGGATGTCCGGAGCCGCAGGAACCACCGGACGTCCGACCCTATCGGACGACCGGAACCCCCTAACTCGAGCAGAATCAGCGGATTTCCGACCCGACCGGACGTCCGGCGACCGGACGACCGTTTTTTCCGGACGTCCGCTACCTGTAAAAGCTGACTTCGGCTGATTTTTGTTTCAGCCATAACTAATTCATCCGAACTCTGATTTTGACGTTCTTTAGCTCGTTTTGAAGCTCTTGACATCGCCCTTCCCACAAAAATACCACCAAAATCATTTGACTCCATCAAAGTTTCTGAAATTTGGCAAGTTTGCCTAGGCCCTCCACCATATCATCCGCTACACCACCATAGCCTTCCGCAACCTAACCAATTTTGTTCCCCATCGCATTAGTGGTTGCTTGAGGAGTGATTTGAGTCTCCTAAGGTGTCTAGGCTACTTAGGGATGGTTGCTTCTTCATCAACCACCACCACCACTTCCGCATAGCCTTGGCCACTATACACTTCCGCCACCTCAACTTAACCCAATTTTGTTTGTGTTGTGAGTTGTGTCACCTAAGGTGTTTCGGCTACTTAGGGACCGTGCTTTAAACTCCGACACCGTGTATAGTCCACCACCATAACCTCCACTTCCGCATTGCCTACTGCAACACCACCGCATTCCGCTACCACCATATGACATTTGAGATTTTGAGTTCGCGGTTTTTCCATTTCCTAAGGTGTTTTGGCTACTTAGGGACGAGTCTCCATCATCTTGGTATCTCCATCAAGATCACCGCCACTCATCATCGCCACGGACGGTAACCTCCATATCATCTCGATATCGTGGTATCCCTCCATTGTATATTCCCTTGCCATTGCATTGATAACCCCTAGCCCATTTTGCGTCACTTGACTATCGAGACTAGCCATTTGAGTATTGCCGGCAACGTTACTTGTGCACATTAGTGATCTACACCATACATTGCATACATACCATATCATATTGGTATCATATCATCTCGTGCGCTTCATGTTTGTTCCCGCATATATACAATTGCTACCTTGGTTTGTGCATTTCGCAAAGTGGCCATACAAAAAAAAGAGAATAAGCTTTTAAGCAAAGAAAAAAAGTGAACAAAGAGCTTGTAAGCAAGTGCCATAGCATCATACCACATTGCATATAAGATCATCTTGGATCATACCACCGGAGCATCATACATATATAGCATACTTGGGATAGAAGTTGTTACATTTTGCATCTTATAGGTTGTGCAAAAGTGTCGTATCCGCCTAGTGAGCAATCGTGCTAGCGTCTCTCTTGAGTTGTGCAACACGAGTGTTTTCCGTGGATTCCACAGTTTGTGCTCATCCTTGGTTGCACGACCCCATTTATCTATCCGTGTGTGTGTTTCCGTGTGCCACATATTGCTATTGGTCTACTTGTTACACTTCTGAATTTGTGAATCTCTTTCAACATTATTGACTCTTGCTAACATTTTACATCAAATTTTTGTGCCACTATCCTCACCAAGCTCCACCATAATCCTTACTTGTGTAGGTGTGAGAAACCGACAAGAATTGGTACCAATTGTGCTATTTCCTTGTCCACATTGGAGTGATCATTGATCCACTTTCAACTTCGGTCAAGGTACATTTGGTATTCGTTCTTCTCTTTCTCCACTCATATTGGCTCGAATCTTGTGATGGATAGGCAAGGCATTTCAACTTAACCCAATTTTGTTTGTGTTGTGAGTTGTGTCTCCTAAGGTGTTTCGGCTACTTAGGGACCGTGCTTTCAACTCCGACACCGTGTATAGTCCACCACCATCACCTCCACTTCCGCATTGCCTACTGCAACACCACCGCATTCCGCTACCACCATATGACATTTGAGATTTTGAGTTCGCGGTTTTTCCGTTTCCTAAGGTGTTTTGGCTACTTAGGGACGAGTCTCCATCATCTTGGTATCTCCATCAAGATCACCGCCACTCATCATCGCCACGGATGGTAACCTCCATATCATCTCGATATCGTGGTATCCCTCCATTGTATATTCCCTTGCCATTGCACTTATAACCCCTAGCCCATTTTGCGTCACTAGCCTATCAAGACTAGCCATTTGAGTATTGCCGGCAACGTTACTTGTGCACATTAGTGATCTACACCATACATTGCATACATACCATATCATATTAGTATCATATCATCTCGTGTGCCTCAAGTTTGTTCCCGCATATATACAATTGCTACCTTGGTTTGTGCATTTCGCAAAGTGGCCATACAAAAAAAGATAATAAGCTTTTAAGCAAAGAAAAAAAGTGAACAAAGAGCTTGTAAGCAAGTGCCATATCATCATACCACATTGCATATAAGATCATCTTGGATCATACCACCGGAACATCATACATATATAGCATACTTGGGATAGAAGTTGTTACATTTTGCATCTTATAGGTTGTGCACAAGTGTCGTATCCGCCTAGTGAGCAATCGTGCTAGCGTCTCTCTTGAGTTGTGCAACATGAGTGTTTTTCGTGGATTCCACAGTTTGTGCTCATCCTTGGTTGCACGACCCCATTTATCTATCCGTGTGTGTGTTTCCGCGTGTCACATATTGCTATTGGTCTACTTGTTACACTTCCGAATTTGTGAATCTCTTTCAACATTATTGACTCTTGCTAACATTTTACATCAAATTTTTGTGCCACTATCCTCACCAAGCTCCACCATAAGCCTTACTTGTGTAGGTGTGAGAAACCGACAAGAATTGGTACCAATTGTGCTATTTCCTTGTCCACATTGGAGTGATCATTGATCCACTTTCAACTTCGGTCAAGGTACATTTGGTATTCGTTCTTCTCTTTCTCCACTCATATTGGCTCGAATCTTGTGATGGATAGGCAAGGCATTTCATCTCCGGTCTTTGACAACGACGACGGCGTGAACAACTACATCACCAAAGTGTCAATCTTCGATCTACAACGACAAATGCAGGGCGCATAATCAAGATTGCGAGAGCGCATCGAGAACATCTCCATCAACATTCGTCACTCTGAAGCAAGGAAAAGGGACTACATCGACAAGAAGCTTTCCACACATAAAGAGGAGCAAGATGCAAGGATGGAGGAGATTAGAGCCTTGATCAAGTCTTCTTCCCCTTCGCCATCTTCAAGGCGACGACGTTCAAGCCACAAGTCTTCGGAGCGCCCAAGCTATGCAAGCGCAAGTCGTCCACATCTCCATGGCGACCATCATCATGTTCATAATCCACATCGTCATGAAGGGCAAGTCACCTCCAAGCATCATGTGCACAACGACGACGCACGACATCTACTACGAGCTCAAGTGCGACAATGACACCATCATCATGAAGATTCTCAACAAGCGCAAATGCACAAGTCCCAACAAGCACTACCTCACGCCAAGTCGAAGCTTCATGAGCACAAAAGAAGACCGCGAGATGACCACCACAAAGACGGCGTTGCGGCTACATCAACCACTTCAGCATATTCGCCAAGTGTTCTCAAGGCATCTTCGCCTTTGGACGTACGGCCTCTTCGCCTACTTCCCACGTGTACGCCTACATCGACTTCATCAAGTCGAAGGCGACTACCTACGAGCGAGGGCGACACTTCCATCTTCGGAAGCCCCCCAAGGAAGATGGCCGAGCATGGGAAATTCCCTTCGGTCATGGAGACGAGCTACGAGGTGCCACATCATATGGGCCTCCAACAACAAGACGGTGACAAGAAGGTTGAGCGTGGGACTATCCCTTCAACCAAGGCGGCGATAGGAGTTGAACATGGAGACATTTGCACCAACATCTCTCCGACACCCACATATAAAGAGATGCCCCAATTCCCATGTGAGGAGAGCCACCCCACCATGAGTGATATGAGTGACTCCACCATTTGTGACATTGAGAGCATTTCCTATGAGAGGATGAGTGTGACCACCACTAGCCCCACACTTGAGAGCATGCCACACACACACTACTAGGGAAAAGCCTAGCAGCAACGCGGTTTTTGGGCCTATTAGCAGCGCGGGGGCCGGCGCTACTAATAAGGCGCTACAGCTAACGTATAGCAGCAGTGTGGGTGCCACCCGCGCTACTACTACGTCCGTTAGTAGTAGCGTGGGTAAAAACCCGCGCTACTACTAACCCGCGGATTTTTTTTCGAATTTTTTACGCGAATTTTCAAATTTCTGAATTATTTTAACCTCTAATCTCTAATCACCCTCATCGCTGCTCAATTTAATCTCTAATCACCCCTCATCATTCCAAATCATCTAACTTCCCGGACGGTCACCCATCCTCTCACTACTCCAGCCTGAGCACGCTTAACTTCCGGGTTCTATTCTCCCTCGATTCCAAGTCTGCACTTGTTGTTTTCCTGACAATAGTAAGATGTCAATCCTATTAACCCT
>NW_021262367.1:0-1555 GCF_002162155.2 Triticum dicoccoides
TATATGCAAGTTGGTGCACACTTTCTTCCTGGGAAAAGAAAAGACTTTGTGGTTGGTTGTAGGGGCACCAACCTGGATAAATCAAAGCCAACAAATCCAGTGTTCGAATGATCAATTTTAGAATCAAAATATTCTTGGGCCCAACCGTTCATAAGATATAGACCTCTTCCATTACTAACAAAGATAGATATCTTGTTTCGTGAAAATTTAACTATCACCTTGCATACCTCCATGTATTTTACTGGACAGCTAGCAAATAGGTATTGATTAGCATATGCGAATTATCATCCTACATTTTTTCTAAAGAAAATCAGATCACCTGGCTGACATAACCTGCATGTATCAATTCTTGTCTTTCAAGTGCAATAGTTTTTCATTTGGGAATGCAGTATGAAACATTGGTTCAAAATGAATCATAGTACAGCATCTATTCTTGTTTAATCTCTTGTTTGGGTTATAAAGCACAAGCATACAAAGCATGCGTGAGTTAATCTCGGAAAAATATCATGAATAAACTACAGGTCGATGCACTAAATATCCGTCGGGCATAAAGTCAGAAATCATTAGCGACATAAATGTAAATAGAAGGACACTAAGCCGTGCTGCTAATCAGGTAGAAGCTATGTCGTGCCCCATTCAACATTTCTTCAGAAAAAAAATATAGAGAACATTCCTGATACTTCTATTTGGCTTTATCTATGCCTATCTAACAGCACACAATCTGAGACATGAACTTTCACAAATGATCCAGTAATAACAATCAATACTATACTCCAGCCCCATTAGGAAAATATGGAGAACATGCATCGTAATTTCATTTGGCTATATTCATAACAAATATCTGTCTACGAACAACACACAAAGAAAATATAACTAAGTCTGGCACGAAATGGAGGTGGCTGTGCATAATGAGCGAGGATGACATGCCCAGACATCATTTTTTTTATTATCGCTCAAGTATCATTACAGAATTATGTACCTCAGTAAGAGAAAATGGCAATGGCTGGATTAGTTAGAGTGACTTACTCGGGCATCATTTAAAAGCAAAATTGTCCAAGCATCATTAGATATAGTAGCATATTTTACCATCAATTTTGAAGAAAACGGACTGCAACGGATCTTGCAAACTTCAATTTTCAAACAAAAAACATCAATGTTATCTTTGATAAAGTAGTCTTGTTACTTGTAGGTGCAGAAGCGGACACAAATCTATACATCTTCTATGCAAATAATTGCATCTGGTACATAAATACATCAAATGGGTAAATAGTAAGAATCTACTGGGTAAGATAGATGTTACCTGTTCGGGGATGGGGATTTGCCAAGCAAGCCATCTTCTTCAACATCCTTGGCTAACTATACAGTTTTGACTACAATTGACAGGAGCAATCTAATGCCTACAAACACAACCATGCACACACATAAAGCTCAAGCTATATTACAAGTACAATTGCACTAAAACTCAAGCAGTACCGTGTACATTCTCAAGTGTCATGAATAACTTTGGATGGGACTGGCTTAAATTGGACACAAAATAATTATTTCTTTGAGAATT
>NW_021262368.1:0-1083 GCF_002162155.2 Triticum dicoccoides
AGACAGTTTTACACAGCGAAAACACTTAGGGTTAACTTGACGAGCCTAGCATGTGCAGACATGGCCTCGGAACACGGAGACCGAAAGGTCGAGCATGAGTCGTATGGTAGATACGATCAACATGAAGATGTTCACCGATGATGACTAGTCCGTCTCACGTGATGATCGGACACGGCCTAGTTGACTCGGATCATGTGATCACTTAGATGACCAGAGGGATGTCTATCTAAGTGGGAGTTCATAAGATGAACTTAATTATCCTGAACATAGTCAAAAGACCTTTTGCAAATTATGTCGTAAGCTCGCGCTTTAGTTCCACTGTTTAGATATGTTCCTAGAGAAAATATAGTTGAAAGTTGATAGTAGCGATTATGCGATCAGTAGAAAGCTTATGTCCTTAATGCACCGCTCAGTGTGCTGAACCGCAACGTCGTTTGTCGATGTTGCGAACATCGGACATACACGTTTTGATAACTACGTGATAGTTCAATTAAATGGTTTAAGTAGAGGCACCAAAGACGTTTTCGAAACGTCGCGGAACATATGAGATGTTTCGAGGGCTGAAATTGGGATTTCAGGCTCGTGCCCACGTCAAGAGGTATAAGACCTCCGATGATTTTCTTAGCCTGCAAACTAAGGGAGAAAAGCTCAATCGTTGAGCTTGTGCTCAGATTGTCTGAGCACAACAATCACTTGAATCGAGTGGGAGTTGATCCTCCAGATGAGATAGTGATGTTTCCCCAAAGTCATTGCCACCAAGCTGCTAGAGCTTCATGATTAACTATAACATATCAGGGATAGATATGATGATCCTTGAAATATTCATGATGTTTGACACCGCGAAAGTAGAAATCAAGAAGGAGCATCAATTGTTGATGGTTGGTGAAACCACTAGTTTCAAGAAGGGCAAGGGAACAAAGGGATACTTCATGAAACGGCAATTCAGCTGCTGCTCTAGTGAAGAAACCCAAGGTTGAACCCAAACCCGAGACTAAGTGCTTCTGTAATAAGGGGAACAACCACTGGAGCAGCATTACCCTAGATACTTGGTAGATGAGAAGGCTGGCAAGGTCGATAGAAGTA
>NW_021262369.1:0-1274 GCF_002162155.2 Triticum dicoccoides
TTCACATACAACGGGTGTAAGACAGATTTACACACGCGAAAACACTTAGGGTTAACTTGACGAGCCTAGCATGTACAGACATGGCCTCGGAACACGGAGACCGAAAGGTCGAGCATGAGTCGTATAGTAGATACGATCAACATGAAGATGTTCACCGATGATGACTAGTCCGTCTCACGTGATGATCGGACACGGCCTAGTTGACTCGGATCATGTGATCACTTAGATGACCAGAGGGATGTCTATCTAAGTGGGAGTTCATAAGATGAACTTAATTATCCTGAACATAGTCAAAAGACCTTTTGCAAATTATGTCGTAAGCTCGCGCTTTAGTTCCACTGTTTAGATATGTTCCTAGAGAAAATATAGTTGAAAGTTGATAGTAGCGATTATGCGATCAGTAGAAAGCTTATGTCCTTAATGCACCGCTCAGTGTGCTGAACCTAAACGTCGTTTGTCGATGTTGCGAACATCGGACATACACGTTTTGATAACTACGTGATAGTTCAATTAAATGGTTTAAGTAGAGGCACCAAAGACGTTTTCGAAACATCGCGGAACATATGAGATGTTTCGAGGGCTGAAATTGGGATTTCAGGCTCGTGCCCACGTCAAGAGGTATAAGACCTCCGATGATTTTCTTAGCCTGCAAACTAAGGGAGAAAAGCTCAATCGTTGAGCTTGTGCTCAGATTGTCTGAGCACAACAATCACTTGAATCGAGTGGGAGTTGATCCTCCAGATGAGATAGTGATGTTTCCCCAAAGTCATTGCCACCAAGCTGCTAGAGCTTCGTGATTAACTATAACATATCAGCGATAGATATGATGATCCTTGAAATATTCATGATGTTTGACACCGCGAAAGTAGAAATCAAGAAGGAGCATCAATTGTTGATGGTTGGTGAAACCACTAGTTTCAAGAAGGGCAAGGGAACAAAGGGATACTTCATGAAACGGCAATTCAGCTGCTGCTCTAGTGAAGAAACCCAAGGTTGAACCCAAACCCGAGACTAAGTGCTTCTGTAATAAGGGGAACAACCACTGGAGCAGCATTACCCTAGATACTTGGTAGATGAGAAGGCTGGCAAGGTCGATAGAAGTATATTGGATATACATTATGTTAATGTGTACTTTACTAGTACTCCTAGTAGCACCAGGGTATTGGATACCGGTTCGGTTGCTAAGTGTTAGTAACTCGAAATAAAAGCTACGGAATAAACAGAGACTAGCTAAAGGTGAGCTGACGATATATGTTGGAAGTGTTTCCAAGGTT
>NW_021262370.1:0-1325 GCF_002162155.2 Triticum dicoccoides
TTGTGCTCAGACAATCTGAGCACAAGCTCAACGATTGAGCTTTTCTCCCTTAGTTTGCAGGCTAAGAAAATCGTCGGAGGTCTTATACCTCTTGACGTGGGCACGAGCCTGAAATCCCAATTTCAGCCCTCGAAACATCTCATATGTTCCGCGACGTTTCGAAAACGTCTTTGGTGCCTCTACTTAAACCATTTAATTGAACTATCACGTAGTTATCAAAACGTGTATGTCCGATGTTCGCAACATCGACAAACGACGTTGGGGTTCAGCACACTGAGCGGTGCATTAAGGACATAAGCTTTCTACTGATCGCATAATCGCTACTATCAACTTTCAACTATATTTTCTCTAGGAACATATCTAAACAGTGGAACTAAAGCGCGAGCTTACGACATAATTTGCAAAAGGTCTTTTGACTATGTTCAGGATAATTAAGTTCATCTTATGAACTCCTACTTAGATAGACATCCCTCTGGTCATCTAAGTGATCACATGATCCGAGTCAACTAGGCCGTGTCCGATCATCACGTGAGACGGACTAGTCATCATCGGTGAACATCTTCATGTTGATCGTATCTACTATACGACTCATGCTCGACCTTTCGGTCTCCGTGTTCCGAGGCCATGTCTGCACATGCTAGGCTCGTCAAGTTAACCCTAAGTGTTTTCGCTGTGTAAAACTGTCTTACACCCGTTGTATGTGAACGTAAGAATCCATCACACCCGATCATCACGTGGTGCTTAGAAGCGACGAACTGTAGCAACGGTGCACAGTTAGGGGAGAACACTTCTTGAAATTTTGTAAGGGATCATCTTATTTACTACCGTCGTCCTAAGTAAACAAGATGCATAAACATGATAAACAACACATGCAATCAAATAGTGACATGATATGGCCAATATCATTTTGCTCCTTTTGATCTTCATCTTCGGGGCTCCATGATCATCATCGTCACCGGCACGACACCATGATCTCCATCATCATGATCTCCATCATCGTGTCTTCATGAAGTTGTCACGCCAACGACTACTTCTACTTCTATGACTAACGCGTTTAGCAATAAAGTAAAGTAGTTTACATGGCGTTCTTCAATGACACGCAGGTCATACAATAAATAAAGACAACTCCTATGGCTCCTGCCGGTTGTCATACTCATCGACATGCAAGTCGTGAATCCTATTACAAGAACATGATCAATCTCATACATCACATATATCATTCATCACATCCTTTTGGCCATATCACATCACATAGCATACCCTGCAAAAACAAGTTAGACGTCCTCTAATTGTTGTTTGCATGTTTTACGTGGCTGCTATGGGTT
>NW_021262371.1:0-1018 GCF_002162155.2 Triticum dicoccoides
AGTCGTTGGCGTGACAACTTCATGAAGACACGATGATGGAGATCATGATGATGGAGATCATGGTGTCGTGCCGGTGACGATGATGATCATGGAGCCCCGAAGATGAAGATCAAAAGGAGCAAAATGATATTGGCCATATCATGTCACTATTTGATTGCATGTGATGTTTATCATGTTTATGCATCTTGTTTGCTTAGGACGACGGTAGTAAATAAGATGATCCCTTACAAAATTTCAAGAAGTGTTCTCCCCTAACTGTGCACCGTTGCTACAGTTCGTCGCTTCTAAGCACCACGTGATGATCGGGTGTGATGGATTCTTACGTTCACATACAACGGGTGTAAGACAGTTTTACATAGCGAAAACACTTAGGGTTAACTTGACGAGCCTAGCATGTGCAGACATGGCCTCGGAACACGGAGACCGAAAGGTTGAGCATGAGTCGTATGGTAGATACGATCAACATGAAGATGTTCACCGATGATGACTAGTCCGTCTCACGTGATGATCGGACACGGCCTAGTTGACTCGGATCATGTGATCACTTAGGTGACCAGAGGGATGTCTATCTAAGTGGGAGTTCATAAGATGAACTTAATTATCCTGAACATAGTCAAAAGACCTTTTGCAAATTATGTCGTAAGCTCGCGCTTTAGTTCCACTGTTTAGATATGTTCCTAGAGAAAATATAGTTGAAAGTTGATAGTAGCGATTATGCGATCAGTAGAAAGCTTATGTCCTTAATGCACCGCTCAGTGTGCTGAACCCCAACGTCGTTTGTCGATGTTGCGAACATCGGACATACACGTTTTGATAACTACGTGATAGTTCAATTAAATGGTTTAAGTAGAGGCACCAAAGACGTTTTCGAAACGTCGCGGAACATATGAGATGTTTCGAGGGCTGAAATTGGGATTTCAGGCTCGTGCCCACGTCAAGAGGTATAAGACCTCCGACGATTTTCTTAGCCTGCAAACTAAGGGAGAAAAGCTCAATCGTTGAGCTTGTGCTCAGATTG
>NW_021262372.1:0-1368 GCF_002162155.2 Triticum dicoccoides
AGCGATTTCCACAGTTGTCGAACCCTAAGGCGCACTTACGTGTCGGTCATCGACAATCGCAGTTTTGGCCGATTCTAGCCCGTTTCTTGGACTATTACTCAGTTTTGGGGTCACGTAGTGATTTCCACGATCGACGAACGACGGTGTGTTCATGTGTCTGTCATCAACATTTGCAGTTTTGGCCGAGTTTGGCCCGTTTCATGGACTATTACTCACTGATTCTGGGTCCCTGAGCGATTTCCATGATTGACGAACCTCGGGGTGCGTTTATTTATCGTTGATCAATAACCCTAGGTTTTACCGATTCAGGGATCTTTCACGGACTATTACTCACCATTTTGGAGTCCCAAAGCAATTTCCATGGTTGTCGAACCCCAAGATGTGCTTACGTGTTGGTCGTCAAGACTCGCAGATTGGGCCGATTCTTGCTCGTTTCTTGGACTATTACTCAGTTTTGGGATCCCGAAGTGATTTCCACAATTGACGAACACCGGGGTGCGTTTACGTGTCGGTCATCAAAACTCACAATTTTGGCCGATTCTGGTATGTTTTGTGCACTGTTACTCACCATTTTGGGGTTCCAGAGCGATTTCCATGATTGACGATCCCTCGGGTGCGTTTCCGTGCCCGTCATCAACACTAACAGCTTTGGCCAATTCTGACCTGTTTCGTGGACTGTTACTCACCGTTTAGGGATCCCAAAGCGATTTCCATAGTTTATGAACCCCAAGGTGCGCTTACATGTCGGTCATCAACAGTCACAATTTTGGCTGATTCTGGCCCATTTTGTGGACTATTACTCACTTTTTTGGGGTCCCAGAGTGATTTGCGCGATTAACGAACCCCGGGGTGCGCTTATGTGTAAGACTTCAACACTCGTGGTTTTTGACGATTCTGGCCCGTTTCATGGACTATTACTCACCGTTTTGCGGTCACGAAGCGATTTCCATAGTTGTTGAACCCTAAGGTGCACTTACGTGTCGGTCATCAACACTCATTGTTTTGGCCAATTCTGGCCCGTTTCATGGACTAATACTGACTGTTTTGGGGTCCCGCAGTGATTTCCACGATTAACAAACCCCGTGGTGCGTTTACGTGTCGGTCATCAACACTCGTGGTTTTTGTCGATTCTGGCCCGTTTCATGGACTATTACTCATCTTTTTGGGGTCCCGAAGCGATTTCCACAGTTGTCGAACCCTAAGGCGCACTTACGTGTCGGTCATCGACAATCGCAGTTTTGGCCGATTCTAGCCCGTTTCTAGGACTATTACTCAGTTTTGGGGTCACGTAGTGATTTCCACGATCGACGAACGACGGTGTGTTCATGTGTCTGTCATCAACATTTGCAGTTTTGGCCGAGTTTGGCC
>NW_021262373.1:0-1365 GCF_002162155.2 Triticum dicoccoides
TGAACACGATTTGGTAAAGGTAGCAGTGAGAGGCCATGTAGGAGTACATGGTGGGTTGTCTCATTGCAGCCGTCCTCAGGAACTGAGTTCTGTGTTTGTGATCCATGACCAGCTACTACCACACATTGGAATGCTTAAGTGCCCCTCTCGACTTATTAATCAACATGATCTCTGTCCAGGAGTTGCAACTAGTTTCTGGTGTTTGTAGGTAGTGTTAGTAGTCTACCAAGTGGCACCCGGTACAGGTGGGCTTGGGACAGACTAGGCACAGTGGCACGGTGTACCAAGTGGCACCCGGATGGTGGGCTTGGGAACCCTGCTCACATCGTTTGGGGCCGTGAGCGACACCCCAGCCGGATCTCCTTGCGGATGGAACCCGAATAGGCGATAAACCTGGACTAGAGACTTGTTCGGTTAGTCAGGTCGTGGCCGACTCCCTCGCCCGGCTTCCGCTTGAAGGTTGCCGAGGTACATGACGTGTACAGGGCGATAAGTGGCGAAAGCGTGTGTGAAGAAGTACACCCCTGCAGGGTTAACATCATCTATTCGAATAGCCAGATTCCTCGGATATGGAAACTTGGACCCCTTGCATAGTTCATAGACAAGTGAAAGTGGATACTCTAAAATACGCAAGATAAGCGTGAGTGCTATGGATGGCGTTCTCGTAGGGAGACGGGAGCGGATCCATAGTGGTGTATTGATATGGTGAATATGTGGACTCGTGTGCGCCACTTCAAAAGAGTTACTTGCAGTCGTAGTTCAGGATAGCCACCGAGTCAAAGCTGGCTTGCTGCAGTCAAACCCCTCCACCCCCTTGTTGATAATGATGCATATGTAGATAGATCTGATGTAAGTCTTGCTGGGTACATTTGTACTCATGTTTGCCTATTTTATGTTTTGCAGAGAGACTTCAGTCTCACTAGTAGTTCCGCGTGGACTTCGGCGTTTAGCTTGTTACCTCAGCTACGATCTTGTGCCCTCGGCAGGATCTGGTAGATAGTCAGGCTTCTCAGCCTTTTTCATTTATAGATGTCTGTACTCAGACATGATAGCTTCCGCTTGTGCTTTGATTTGTATGCTCTGAGTGTTGGGTCATGAGACCCATGTTTGTAATATCTCGCTCCTCGGAGCCTATTGAATAAATACTTGAGTCGTAGAGTCATTTTGTGATGCCATGTTGTATTGCACATATCGAGCATATTGTGTGTATGTTATTGAAATGCTTGGTATGTGTGGGATCTGACTATCTAGTTGTTTATCTTTAGTAGCCTCTCTTACCGGGAAATGTCTCCTAGTGTTTCCATTGAGCCTTGGTAGATTGCTACTGCTCCGGAACACTTAGGCTGGCCGGCATGTGTCCTTCTT
>NW_021262374.1:0-7016 GCF_002162155.2 Triticum dicoccoides
TGAAAGATGGCTTCTTCTAAAGATGTCCTCGGGGAGGGTACCTTGGACAGGTCCATGACCCTACCCCAGGTACATGACTTCATCAGTTGCACCGACTCGCGAACCGCCGTTGCGTCGCCCCTTCGGGCCGTAGCATTGCGGCCCGCGGTCCCTGCCGCCGCCCCGAGGTCTTCCCGCCGTCGCCCCGACCCTCCTGCCGCCGCTGCGTCGCCCCTTCGGGCTGTAGCGCCGCGGCCCGCGGTCCACTCCATCGTCACCGCGCGTCTACCTCTCGTGGTATGCACCGCGCCGTCTCCCTTGGCGTGGGAACGCCACCGTCCGCGCCGGTCTTGGTCATGTTGTCAGGGTTTTTCGCCTACTTCGAGCACCGCCGCCGCACTCCTAATCTAGCCGCGGCCGCCGCCGTCAGGCCGCCGCTGCTGCTACCCCTGTAGCCGCCACCACCACCCATACACCCTCCTTCGTCTTCGTATAGCATCAGCCCGTCGTCACCGTCGCCGTTATCTACCCCGACCGCTTCATCTACTCCGACAACCGTCATCGAGTCCTTCTCTGCTGGCCTCTCCGACTTCTTCGACATGGCGTATAGCTCGTGCAGGTCCCATTCTATGCATGCCCAGTGCTGGCAACACCGCCGCGTGTCTTCGTCCACGACGTGTCCTCGGGCCTGGCAAGCCTGGTGCGGCGCTTCGTCAACTTCGTCTTCGTCGGTCTACGCATGCCTAGTGCTGGCGACACCGACGCGTGCCTTCGTCTACGATGTGTTCCCGGGGTTGGCAACCCCGGCGCGACGCGTCATCAACATCATCTCCTTCCTGGCGCACCACTACTTCGACACCACTGCGCCCACGACTAACTCGGTGCCTCCTTGCGCCCGCGGCTCCACGACAACTTCCTAGACACCGGCTACCCCGACTCGACATCGACCACGGTATTCTTCACACGGCTACCTCGACCAGGGCTCCACCAGCCACGCTCTCGGCTACAACGACAAACGGCAAAAAGGGCTACCCCTGCTTGAGCAACCTCGTCGGTTTTCACTCCAGCCACGACTCCGCGGTGCATGTACCGTTGCGACTGTGGGGGGGTGTCCGTCGGCTTGCCTTCGGATTCTTCTCCAGTCTCACCGTCTGCATCGCTACCGTTGTGACTATGGGGGGATGTTGAGTATAATGTATATTAGGAAGTATAGGATAGCCTAGGATTTGTTCCTACCTTGTCTTGTACTCCAAGTTGGTCATTGTACTCCTATATATATGCCCACAAGGCTCAAGCAATACATCGAACTATTCCGCCAATTCCCTCTCTCCCTTCTAACAATACCGATACATCATGCATCTTAGAGCATGATTAATAGTATAGCCAGTTACTGGCTATATGATCTTGTTACTGGTTAATAATACAATATTCGTATATAAATATATATTTACCATTTTGTTGATACATGACCCACCTCACTCTCTCATAACATGTCCATGAGCACATGTTGTAGCCGGATGTTAATCAGTAGTCCGCTTCTCTTCTCTTTTCTGCTCTCTCCTCCAACTCATTAAATATATAATATTTAAAACCTTACAACCACCTACATCATTCTATTGTACTTGGTCTTATGTTGTACACTGCTATCAAGCCGGGGGGAAACTGAGAGAACTTGATGTTTATTTGCTAATGAAATACCATTGCACGCTGTGCTAGTTAGTCTAAAGTCATTGTAAGCATACATGCCCCCACATCTTCTATTGGTTGTTTTCTTTATTTAGACCAAGAAACAAGAAATAAGATAGAAGTCAATGCACCAGACCTAAACGTTTTGGGAATATTTGGTTTTCATAATGTGCCTAATGCACGGGTACAGAGGGAGTATTATGAATAGATGGAAATGGCAAGATGAAATTGCACAAATACACAACTTTTTGGCCTGAGGTAACATAAAACCCAACTCTAGGGGAGTTCAACAGAAAACCACAGCTCCAAAACTAGTTGGTAACGAAAAACACAAAACAACCAGTTTTATCTTACAAAAACTGACCAAATTTTAAATGTCTAGGCTAAATTGGTTGAAAATCCCCTAGATTGATCATTTCAGAATTCAGATGTTCCGATTACTGTAATTAATTTAGTTTTTTAACTCTGATTTTTTTAAGGGAAATTACAAAAAAATTCAAAAATTGAAAATAGTTGGGCTAAATTAGTTGCAAATTTCCCAAATTGTTCATTTAAGATTGAACCCATATGTCATAATTCTCCTTAACTGACTAATCAGAGCAAATTTGTGTTTTTTTACCGATTAGTTATGGAGTTGTGATTTTCTGTTAAAGTTCTCTGGGATTGTGGCTCTGTGTTACCTCCGCACCAGAACCTAGATATTAGTGCAATTTCCTCAAAGGGCGAATATTGTAGTTATGTTTTCGTCGGTGCAAATTTTTGAAACATGGTCTAGGCGCGCCTGTTTGGCAAAAAGAAAAAGGAAAAATAATAAAAAATAATAAAATTGAAACTTTGTCGGAATAAGTATTGTCTAGTGTATTACTCATGTGTAAAGTTTCAGGACAAAATGAGTTCACTAGTACTATTGGCAAAAATATTAAATTACAAGTACAAATTGTATGAATATTGAGCTTAATATAGTATCAGTTTTGTTTTTATTCGTTACAAAGACTAAAAATCATTTTGCCGCGAAACTTTACAAGAGAGTAATACACTAGACAATACTTGTTCGAAGAAAGTTTCCGATTCTTTTTTGAAATTCAGGTGTGCCTAGACCCAAGTTCCGTTGTGTATTTTCGTGTTTTCATAGATTATAGAGTACAACATTCACCTATGGAAGGTAACCTCACCATCCCTATATAAAAGAGGCGAGCTGAATCAAATTTGACTCATCATATCTGTCGAGCCAAGTGCATGAACATAACTGATTTATTTCATTTTTAAAGTTCCAACGAAATGTGAAAATGGAACCAATCGATTCCACTAGAATAGGACTGTGACATTTCATTTCATTTGGTTCCTCGACAAAACATGTCCCAAGTTGTTGCTCAATCAAGCGCGTCTCTAATGCTTTTATTGTTTTGATCTGAAAGGAATGGTTCGACCTCAAATGTTGGGGCTGACAATGAGCTTCATCTTCGTGATCGCCAGCTCGTCGGTCTTCTTATGCTTAGTCGGGATGCAGTCGTAGGTTTTTGGTGTGGAACTGAATTACAAAACAGGACGAACACAATGAACCAAGCCCCCCCTTGTCGGTGTCAAAACCGGCGGATCTCAGGTAGGGGGTCCCGAACTGTGCGTCTAAGGCTAATGGTAACAGGAGGCGGGGGACACAATGTTTACCCAGGTTCGGGCCCTCTTTATGGAGGTAATACCCTACTTCTTGCTTGATTGATCTTGATGAATATGAGTATTACAAGAGTTGATCTACCACGAGATCATAGAGGCTAAACCCTAGAAGCTAGCCTATGATTATAATTGTTGTCGTCCTACGGACTAAGCTAGGGTTACACAGAGTCGGTTATAGAGAAAGGAATATTCATATCCGAATTGCCAAGCTTGCCTTCCACGCAAAGGAGAGTGCCATCCAGACACGGGACGAAGTCTTCTATCTTGTATCTTCATAGCCCAACAGTACGGCCCATAGTCTGGCCATCTGAGGACCCCTTAATCCAGGACTCTCTTAGTAGCCCCTGAACCAGGCTTCAATGACGATGAGTCCGGCGCACAGATTGTCTTTGGCATTGTAAGGCGGGTTCCTTCTCCGAATACTCCAAAACAGATTTTCAACATAAGAATCGTGTCCGGCTCTGCAAAAGAAATTCCATATACCACCGTGGGGAGCATATATTTTCACGAGTCCAATCCGCTGATAATTTTTGCAACACGACATTACGTCATCGTCCGACCATTATTTTGAATCGTTTTTCCAGCCTACTCCTCCATGCTTCGTGAGGCGGTTTTATTGGCACGTCTTATCGAAGCGGAGATCATGTCCCCTTATTGCGGGATTCTCATCAACACGGACATGGGTAACTCAACCATCCCGTTGGTATGATTCCTTGGGAATAGGCATATTTTTAAGGCCGCGTAGGGGACGTTTGATATTCGTCGTCTTTATAAGGAGGCCAAGACTTATCTCTTACCTCCCACGCTTATCCTTTCTTCCTCCCACCTCAAGTTCCAACACCCAAGGCTTAATCCAGTCACTTCAAATCTCAAGCCATGTCCGGATCCAGCTTTCAAGGCCGGTAGACGGCCTCTTCTGTCACAGAGGAGGATATTACGAAGCTCCGAGAGGCGAGGTATTTGACCACAGAGATCCTTCACAGGCTTCCTGCTCAAGGGCAGCTTATCCCTACTCCTAGATCCAATGAGAGGGTCATATTTATCCCTCACTTCCTCCGAGGGCTAGGTTTCGCTCTTCATCCCTTTGTTCGAGGGCTCATGTTTTACTACGGACTAGATTTCCATGATCTAGCTCCGGACTCCTTCCTTCACATCTCATCATTCATTATCGTGTGTGAGGCCTTCCTCCATATTTCCCCACACTTCGGCTTATGGCTCCAGACCTTCAATGCGAAGCCGAAGATAATTGATGGGGGACACGCGGAGTGCGGAGGTGCTATAGTAAGCAAATTGGCCGATATTGCTTGGCCAAAGGGTTCCTTCACCGAAACTTCCGACATATGGCAACGGGAGTGGTTTTATATCATGGAACCCCGTGGTACAAAGTGGGCGGCTTCACCCGCCTTCCGATCTGGCCCTCCGCCACAACTTGCATCATGGATCAACAAGGGACTGGATTGGGGATCACTTAATGAAGTGCAGATGCTTCAAAGCCGCATTCGAGACCTTATTAAAAAGGACATCGGTCTCATCAAGATAATCCAAGTTATGCTACTCTGTCGGGTCCTGCCATGCCAGCGACGACCTCTCCGCATGTGGGAGTTCAATCCGGAAGGACCGCGAACCATTCAACGCTTCTTCGGCACGACGCTCGAAGGGATGTATAAATTATTCTTTGGGTCACGAAAAAAGTGTCCGGACACCACAGAGGATGCAGGCCTCGACTGCAACCACCCGGATTCCCCGGTAAGCACCCAACTTCCAAACACATTTTAGTTAAGTTTCCCATAAAAATATTCTAAGAAAACCGTGCTTGGCCAGGGCTGGATAAACAAGGCGGAGAGGATCAGGTGTTCGGCCCCTCTTCCCAAAAACCCAGCGGATCCGGTGTTAACCAGGATGCTGGCTCCGGCACCTTATCAAGTGCCGTTGAGGGAAGACAAGGAGAGGAGTGGGGAGGTCAAAAGTGGCCCCCATACCAGAGGTACGTCACGCACCGCATCTGGGGAAATTGGAACTTCTGTATTAGAGGATGAACGGGAAGGATAATCTAACATTCCCTCCCCCCACGGGAAGAAAAGAGCCGCCCCCGAAGACTTGAAGGCAGAGGCTTCCAAGCGAGGGGAAAAATCCCTTTCAGGGGCCCTGATTTGGGAGGCAATATTGCCGCACAGTGCCCACAAGGGGGCCAGCCTTTAGCCGAATCGTAAGTGAACAAAGGTGTTTTATAAGCATACCCCATTCTTTTCCTATATGTGAGGGTAATATTTGAAACGCATGTTTTGCAGTTCGGCATGTAGCCTCCCTCAACAATCTTCGTCCTCGGGGGATCTTCTTCTAGAGATGATGGAGAGCAAAACACATCCTCATACTTCCCCGCCCCATAAGGCGGATGACCCCGAGGTGTCGTCCCGGAGGATCTCTCCCGATCCGCAAAGGAGGACAAGGCCAGAATGTGACTCTTCGGCCGCCCGAGGTCCGGGGTGTTCGCCTCCTAGAGAGACCAACAACAAAAGCCCCGGACTATCCGATACAACCGGATATATTGACGGGCCTTCTGCGGAAAGCGCCTCTCTCAGAGGAACATCGTACCTTAATGGGTACGGTGATTAAGAGAATTTCATCCACAAAAAAGTGGATTGAATGAAGCTTTCATGAGCCTGCTAAGAGGCTTCAAGGTACGTAATGTAACATTTTTAATTATGCTATAAACGCAAGGTGGACTGTGTGTAGATAGTAGCCCCTGAGACTCTGGTTGGCATCCAAATGGAAGCGATCAGAGGATCAAAATATATATATATAAGCTAAGGAATAATTTTGCCAATTGACAGACAGGTTGTTTCAGCCCCGGAGACTGCCCGGGCTATAGAGGTTGCCGAACTGAAGCGGCGACTGGACGTGGCAGATGATGACATCACACGTACGAACAATCGGCTTGACGAGGCACAAGGTATGTCTTCGGGGCTGTAACATCCCGGATTCGATGCGCCAGGTGTCTTCCAGTTATTCGCCGTAGTTGCCATGTCATTTGCTTGCGTGTTGCATTTTGCCATGTCATCATCTACATTTCATCTGTATGTTTTTCAAAACTTGCATCCGTTCGGGTTCTCCCGGTTCTCTCCGTTGTCCGTTCGGAGTCCGGACCTCTCACACGTGCCCCGTCGCCCCTCTCAGACCTTGTTTTCGTGTGTGGGTGTTAAACGTTCTCGAAATGTACTGAATCTTGCCAAGCGGCCTTGGTATAGCACCGGTAGACCGCCTGTCAAGTTTCGTGCCATTTGGAGGTCGTTTGATACTCCAACGGTTAACAGCGTAGCCTGAAACCCCCCTTTCTATTTGCAGCCCAACACCCTTTCAAAGTGGCCCAAAACCCATCTAACCCCCCTCCATGCTCTCGGTCATTCGATCACGATCGCGTGGCCGAAAACCGCTCCTCATTTGGACTCTCCTAGCTCCCAGAAATCTATAAATAAGCCCCTCCCCCCGAAATTCGCGGATGAATTCTCCCCCGAAACCCTAGAAATTCCCCTCGCGCCGCCGGACACCTTCTCCTCCACCGACGGACATGTCCACCCGCCCCGCATCCAATCGGCAGTCACCACGTGTCCCGCGCCGCCGCCTCCCGTCCCGGGCGCCGCCGCGGCCCGCCGGGCCCGGTTCGGGCCCGCGCGAGCCCATCT
>NW_021262375.1:0-1112 GCF_002162155.2 Triticum dicoccoides
GCCCGTTTCTTTGATTATTACTCACCGTTTTCGGGTAACGAAGCAATTTCCATAATTGTTGAACCCCAAGGTCCGCTTACGTGTCGGTCATCCACACTGGCAGTTTTGGCCAATTGTGGCCCATTTCATGGACTATTACTCATTGTTTTGGGGTCCTGGAGTGGTTTCCATGGTTAACGAACCCTGTGGTGCGTTTATGTGTCGGTCGTCAACACTCGCAGTTTTGGCCGATTCTGACCCGTATCTTGGATTATTACTCACTGTTTTGGGGTCCCGAAGAGATTTCCATAGTTGTTGAAGCGCAAGGTGCGCTTACGTGTCGGTCATCAAGACTGGCAGTTTTGGCCGATTCTGGCCCGTTTCATGGACTACCACTCACTATTTCGGGGTCCCGGAGTGGTTTCCATGGTTAACGAACCCTGTGGTGCGTTTACTTGTCGGTCATCAACACTGGCAGTTTTGGCCAGTTCTGGCCCATTTCTTGGATTACTCACCGTTTTGGGGTCCCGGAGCGATTTCTATAGTTGTTGAACCCCAAGGTGCGCTTACGTGTCGGTCATCAACACTGGCTGTTTTGGCCGATTTTGGGCCGTTTCATGGACTATTACTCACTGTTTTGGGGTCCCTATGTGGTTTCCATGGTTAACGAACCATGTGGTGCGTTTATGTGTCAGTCATCAACACTAACAGTTTAGGCCGATTCTAGCCCGTTTCTTTGATTATTACTCACCGTTTTTGGGTAACGAAGCAATTTCCATAATTGTTGAACCCCAAGGTCCGCTTACGTGTCGGTCATCCACACTGGCAGTTTTGGCCAATTGTGGCCCATTTCATGGACTATTACTCATTGTTTTGGGGTCCTGGAGTGGTTTCCATGGTTAAGGAACCCTGTGGTGCGTTTATGTGTCGGTCATCAACACTCGCAGTTTTGGCCGATTCTGACCCGTATCTTGGATTATTACTCACTATTTTGGGGTCTCGAACAGATTTCCATAGTTGTTGAACCCCAAGGTGCGCTTACGTGTCGGTCATCAACACTGGCAGTTTTGGCCGATTCTGGCCCGTTTCATGGACTACCACTCACTATTTCGGGGTCCCGGAGTGGTTTCCAT
>NW_021262376.1:0-928 GCF_002162155.2 Triticum dicoccoides
GAATGTGGAACAAGTTTGTTGTTAATGATGGATTTGTGTTTCGTGCTAACAAGCTATGCATTCCAGCTAGCTCCGTTCGTCTTTTGTTGTTGCAGGAGGCGCATGGAGGAGGATTAATGGGACACTTTGGCGTGAAGAAGACGGAGGACGTACTTGCTACACATTTCTTTTGGCCAAAGATGAGACGGGATGTTGAGCGTTTTATTGCTCGCTGCACTACATGTCAAAAAGCTAAGTCACGACTCAATCCTCATGGTTTATATATGCCTTTGCCTGTACCTAGTGTTCCTTGGGAGGATATATCTATGGACTTTGTTTTAGGTTTACCTCGAACAAAGAAGGGGAGGGATAGCATATTTGTTGTCGTGGATAGATTCTCGAAAATGGCACACTTTATACCATGTCATAAAAGCGATGATGATGTTAATGTTGCTGATTTGTTCTTTCGTGAAATTATTCGTTTGCATGGTGTGCCAAATACTATTGTTTCAGATCGTGATACTAAATTTCTTAGCTACTTTTGGAGATGTTTATGGGCTAAGTTGGGGACTGAACTGCTTTTTAGTACTACTTGTCACCCCCAAACTGATGGACAAACTGAAGTAGTCAATAGAACGTTGTCTACTATGCTTAGGGCTGTTTTGAAGAATAATAAGAAAATGTGGGAGGAATGCTTGCCTCATATTGAATTTGCTTATAATCGTTCATTGCATTCTACTACTAAGATGTGCCCTTTTGAAGTTGTGTATGGTTTCCTACCTCGTGCACCTATTGATTTGTTGCCTCTTCCATCTTCGGAGAAGGTTAATTTTGATGCTAAACAACGTGCTGAATTGATTTTAAAAATGCATGAGTTAACTAAGGAAAACATTGAGCGTATGAATGCTAAATATAAACTTGCTGGAGATAAGGGTAGAAAACATGTTGT
>NW_021262377.1:0-1081 GCF_002162155.2 Triticum dicoccoides
ATACTTTTCTGAAAAATTGAGTGGGCCTAGTCTGAATTATTCTACTTATGATAAAGAATTATATGCTCTTGTTCGGACTTTAGAAACATGGCAACATTATTTATGGCCCAAAGAATTTGTTATACATTCTGATCATGAATCTTTGAAACATATTAAAAGTCAAGCTAAACTGAATCGTAGACATGCTAAATGGGTTGAATTCATTGAGACTTTCCCTTATGTCATTAAACACAAGAAGGGAAAAGAAAATGTTATTGCTGATGCATTGTCTCGTCGCTATACTATGCTTTCACAACTTGACTTCAAAATATTTGGTTTGGAGACCATCAAAGATCAATATGTGCATGATGCTGATTTTAAAGATGTAATGCAGAATTGTAAAGAAGGAAGAATGTGGAACAAGTTTGTCATTAACAATGGATTTGTGTTTCGTGCTAACAAGCTATGCATTCCAGCTAGCTCCGTTCGTCTTTTGTTGTTGCAGGAGGCGCATGGAGGAGGATTAATGGGACACTTTGGCGTGAAGAAGACGGAGGACGTACTTGCTACACATTTCTTTTGGCCAAAGATGAGACGGGATGTTGAGCGTTTTATTGCTCGATGCACTACATGTGAAAAAGCTAAGTCACGACTCAATCCTCATGGTTTATATATGCCTTTGCGTGTACCTAGTGTTCCTTGGGAGGATATATCTATGGACTTTGTTTTAGGTTTACCTCGAACAAAGAAGGGGAGGGATAGCATATTTGTTGTCGTGGATAGATTCTCGAAAATGGCACACTTTATACCATGTCATAAAAGCGATGATGCTGTTAATGTTGCTGATTTGTTCTTTCGTGAAATTATTCGCTTGCATGGTGTGCCAAATACTGTTGTTTCAGATCGTGATACTAAATTTCTTAGCCACTTTTGGAGATGTTTATGGGCTAAGTTGGGGACTAAACTGCTTTTTAGTACTACTTGTCACCCCCAAACTGATGGACAAACTGAAGTAGTCAATAGAACGTTGTCTACTATGCTTAGGGCTGTTTTGAAGAATAATAAGAAAATGTGGGAGGAATGCTTGCCTCATATTGAATTT
>NW_021262378.1:0-2476 GCF_002162155.2 Triticum dicoccoides
GCTTTCACGGAGCCACCAAAGAAATAACATAAGAAAGACAAGGTGGACGTGAAAGAAAGGATATCAACTAGAGATGTAATTTCTCTCAAGTGTATAAGGTTCTGTGTAGACGAAATCATGATGATATATATATCTACAAAGAAGAATGTACACCCGAAATAGTTACAACACGAAGGAACAAGATATCCACAAGGAGTCATAAATATACCAATAAGATATTTGCTTGAAAGCATAGCACTTGGCTAGATATGGTCTTATTGTATATAAATGAAGTCCAAACACACATCCAACAAGGGCATCACAACTAGCAACAAGAGATCATCGTTGGGATGCTTTGAGAAAGGAAACAAGTATCACAAGATATGAAATGAAAATCATGCCAAGATGCAACCTACACAAGGTTGAATGCAAGAGGAGAAAGCATGAATAGATACTTGTTACCGAGATATCATTGGAAGGATGTAGTAGATACCAATTGAAGGTAGATAGTAGTTCATTGATCATCCTAGCTTGACTCCAATATGCACATGGTGACAACACCTTCATTGTGAGTGAGCCGAGCGTCCAATGCATCTCCAAATGTTCCTGGAAGAACAACACAAACTAAACGGTACCCAAACTCATCGGGACCAAATAGTTAGAAACACCAATACATAGGACAAACTCCACATAAATATGTGCATATAGATATGAAAATGAATTTCATGCACATCTCATCCAAATTGAGACCAGGTGGAGTTTCCCCTATATATTGAGTCAACGAAAGAAAGCATGCCAAATAGAATACATGAAGTAAACATGCATGCTCAAGACTTTCAAAACCCGAAACCAAAAGACAAATAAATGCCAAGTGAAAAGGATACCAAATGGAGAAATCATCACTTGGAAGATATCATTAAAGATACATCAAGGAATGAGATATCCATTGATACACACTAAACTAAAGATGTCAAACTCCCAAAGAGAGGATGGTTCCAAACATACCAAGCTCTCAACAAAGTTTCATGATGGCACAAAGTACCAAAAAAATGGCTTGCCTTCCACCAAAACACACTTGATAAGGATCACAAGAAGAGTGAAGAAAATAGAATAGCTCCCCCACGAGTTGTGCATTATATAGGATTTGTATTTGAATACAAAATGCACAAGGTGGGATCACTGCTTTCACTATATCTAGAAAACACTAGACAAGAACAAGAAATAAACAAGATCCACAAGTGGAATGGAAGACAACGGGAGTTAACACAAACCTTGGCAAGAGAAAAAGGCAAATAAACAAAAGCCAATGTAAAGATGATCAATTAAATTCTACCACACATAAATCACTACCAATTGTCAAAACACAAGAAGTAGATGGAAAGAATTCCCGGTGGTAGATAGCAAGGATATCCAACATCATCTTCACACCACACACAAGAAAATTGCAACTTGTAGAGCTAACATGCCACCTAGGAACAAGATAATTTACAATATCAATTCTAGGTGACAATATCTCAAATGTACATATTTTCTAGGCTTGTAATATGCACTCAGCATATTACTCCCCCATAATGTGATACCAATAAGAACTAAACAAGAGGCAATAAGAGGATCCAACACGAGATAATTAATGGAATTTTTAGAATTTGAATTTCTCATGAGAGATATACCACCTAGCGACTAGATAATCTTGTAATATCAATACTAGATGGTATTCCTCATGTACACACATTTATAGGATTGTGAGGTGCACAAAGCACATCACTCCGCCAAAATGGGATGTTCCATTGATCTCTCACACGAGCCAACTAGGATACAAACAGGAAGCAAAAAGGCTCAACGCACGACGCACACGTACATGATGTGCAAACCAACACCCACATACTTGATTGCTCAAGATAGGCAAGTTGGAAGCGCAACATATACAAACACATGCAAGGAACAAAACCAAACATGCAAGGGGGCAAGTAACTTTCAAGGTAAACAATTTAAGTACAAGTTACTGCAAGGGGGCACATTGGATATAAGATAGAAACTTGATAATCCAATTGACTTGGCTTGAGACAAAGAGAATGATGAAGTTGTAACGCCCGGATAATCTTGCTACAGTAATCCCCGCTAATGGTGCCACGTCACCTCGGTTACTGTGGATAAACTCGCGTTAGTTCGGAACCTAGTTCGAATTTCAAATTTAAAACGAAAACAAACAATAAAAGTTTTCAGAAACGAAAACTAAATTGTTCGGGGGTTGTCTAAAATAGCAAACCTAATTATGGTGGGGTGCACAAATTTTTGTAAAATGTTTTGGCATTTTAATTAAACTAAAACAGAAAAGAAAATAAATAAAAAAGCAAAAGACAAAACAAAACTAAAAGAAAAAAAAAAGGGGCCCCCTGGCCAACTGGGCCAGACGGCCCAGCTCACCGGCCAGGCCGGCCCACCTGGCCCAGCCGGCCTCCCCTTAACCCCCCACCCCGACTGGAACCCTAGCCGGTCC
>NW_021262379.1:0-1215 GCF_002162155.2 Triticum dicoccoides
ATGTATCAGGACCTACGCCAGAGGTTCTGGTGGACTAGGATGAAGAGAGAAATTGCTCAGTATATTGCAAATTGCGACGTCTGTCGTCGTGTTAAAGCAGAGCATCAACGGCCTGCTGGCACCCTTCAACCCTTAGCTATTCCTGAATGGAAATGGGATAAAATTGGTATGGATTTCATTACCGGTTTTCCCAGGACCAAGAGAGGGAATAATGCTATCTTTGTCGTTGTCGATCGTCTTTCCAAAGTAGCCCATTTCTTACCTGTTCGTGAGAGTATAACCGCTAGTCAGCTGGCAGACTTATACATCTCCCGAATAGTGTCTCTCCATGGTGTTCCTTTGGAAATTAACTCGGATCGAGGAAGTCTCTTCACCTCTCGATTTTGGGAAAGTTTCCAAAATGCTATGGGAACCCGTCTCTCCTTCAGCACTGCCTTCCACCCTCAGTCAAGTGGTCAAGTGGAACGCGTCAACCAGATTCTAGAAGACATGCTTCGAGCCTCTGTTATCTCATTCGGGATGGACTGGGAGAAGTGCCTTCCATTTGCCGAATTCGCTTATAACTACAGCTATCAGTCTAGCTTGGGTAAAGCTCCTTTTGAAGTTCTCTATGGACGACGGTGTCGAACACCCCTTAACTGGTCAGAGACCGGGGAAAGACAATTCTTTGGCCCGGACATGATTCAGGAAGCAGAAGAACAAGTTCGTATCGTTCGTGAAAAGTTGAAAACAGCCCAATCCCGTCAAAAGAGTCAATATGACCGAAAGCATCAGGCTATGACTTTCGAGGTTGACGAGAAGGCTTATCTTCGGGTCACCCCTCTGAAGGGAACCCATCGTTTCGGTATCAAAGGCAAATTGGCTCCTCGTTACATTGGACCTTTTCGCATTCTCTCCAAACGAGGGGAAGTTGCCTACCAGTTGGAACTACCTCCGCACCTCTCCAGGGTCCACGATGTCTTCCACGTTTCTCAACTCAGGCGTTGCTTCTCGGATCCTATCCGTGAAGTGGACCACGAAACGCTTGATCTCCAGGATAATCTTACATATCGAGAGTACCCCATTCGTATCCTCGATCAGGCCGAGCATACCACTCGACGCCAGAACATCAAGTTCCTCAAAGTACAATGGTCGCACCATTCTGAGGATGAAGCAACTTGGGAAAGGGAGGATCGTCTTCGACTCGAGTACCCCGCCTTCTTTCCGGAGGAACCC
>NW_021262380.1:0-1104 GCF_002162155.2 Triticum dicoccoides
GAGCTCGGGGCTCATTCCGATGAAGAGGGAGCCGGAGGAGGAGCTCTCGCCT
Organism: Triticum dicoccoides; assembly: GCF_002162155.2. NCBI lineage: Eukaryota > Viridiplantae > Streptophyta > Magnoliopsida > Poales > Poaceae > Triticum > Triticum dicoccoides. The sequence continues at coordinate 53 of NW_021262380.1, forward strand.
CACGCCGTAGAGCCCGATGCGCCGCCGCGCCGAGACGTCATCGGGCCCGAGGACTACCTCCTCCCAGGGCAGGAGGAGCTCCTCGAGCGCATCGTCCTCTAGCGGTCAGCGACGGAGCAGGAGAAGATGGAAGAACGCATCCGGTGCGAGCTCGAGTACGAGAGGCTCTTCCTCAAGACGGGCGTCGCCGCGTCGCAGGCGCACGCGTCCAAGGAGGCTGACCTGCGACTGATGAAGGCGGAGCAGGCGAAGTTCTACATCGGCCTCGACTCCTCCGACTCCGATTGAGCGCCGCCGCTGGGCAGCTACCGCACGAGCTCCGGCGAGCTCAATTTAGTGTAGTGGTACGGTAGCGTAGGCCCGGTCTAGCTCTCGCGAACTCATATGTGATATATGCATGCAGTGTACGAACTTATATGAAGAAGAACTAACTATGTAAAGAAGAACTATCTATGCGAGCAAGCTCCAGCGAGCTTTTGCTTAAATTTCTTACGCGAAACAAGTTTTTTAAAATTTTACGGGTTTGGATACAGTTTTTGTTCTGCCGCGGCGATTTTGAGCCTGCATAAACACTCCCGTGCGAACTGTAAACTGTCGACAGAATGCGGGATCTGCTAAAGATGCTTTTAATGACCCAGGCATGTAGGGATCCGCGCCTCACCTATCAAGTTGGCAGTATGGCAGGAGTAGATCAATGCTCATGTGCGTTGAGATTCTTTCCCTCTGAATACAATCTCTTTTTGGAGTAGTTAACGGTATCCTGGTGGGCTCTGCAGGTCACGACTCACCCTTCACCCCTTGAGATTCCATTCGCCTGTGACACCAAAAAGGAGAGCTGCTCAAGGCAAAAAAATAAAAATAAAAAGGAGAGCTGCATGCTACGTGTTTCTTCAGCATATATACCACCGAAAAAGGCCAGTGATTCCCACCACGAACGGAACTCCCAGTTCTTCTTCCCGTTGCACCATCAGAGAAGAATTCCTCAAAAAAATCAGATAAGAAACTGAGACAGCATCATGGTGTTCAAGTTCAAGCCAGCGATTCAGCAGATT
>NW_021262381.1:0-2525 GCF_002162155.2 Triticum dicoccoides
GCGTGCCAAATAACCCGCGCTACTACTAAGCTCCTGTGTATAGACATTTCCCTAGTATTGGATATATCTTTTTGGTAGGATTTGCTTGGCCGCCGCCTTCTGCCATGGCACAATCTTCTAGTCCATTTGGATTTGATGCACCTGAAGCAAGGATGGGATGAACCTAAAGCGAAATGGGTCTTTCACAGTCGACTCCATGTATAAGGCGCTTTTGCACTTGGAGACTCGAGTGGAAAATATAGATCACTAATGTTAAGATTTTTATGTGGTACCATCGTTGTGGAGTTGTACTAACAAAGGAGAACCTCACGCTTCATAATTGGTTGGAAAGCAAGAATTTTTGATTTTGTGCTTATGATGAGACAACCTAATTCTCTTCTTCTAGTGCAATTTTCACGCGTTCAACATTGTAAATCCGTCAAATAGCATCCAATTCGTATCCATCAAGTTGCTACTATATATGGTCATTGGCTCGATGGTATAGCTAACAAGTTTAGTACACTAATAAGGGTGGGAGCCTTTCTCTTACTATGGTCGCTTTTGCTATGTTAAAATGATATATTCTTAATAATAAAACTTCATCTCCCTTACAGGTCATCTACCGTTGTAAGCATTGGCTTTGTACGTTGTCTATGCTACATATAATGGAGTATTGATCGATGTTCACGGCAATGCGTACGTGGTTAGAGCAGATGGCTCAAGAGATTCTTACCCAACATGGGTGGCGGCATAGTCTAGAAATAGGACTTCCACCCTCAACATAAGCATTTTCGATGCTTTCTTCTTATATTGTGCGTTTTTCATGTTGGCTGTATACAGGAACGTGTGTACCCTTATTTTGCGTTGTAACCACTTGATGACACATTAATCTATTGGTACTCCCATTTGTGGTGATAGTTACCTAGCAACAAAGGAGATGGTCATGCCTATTTAAATTAGTCCTCCCAGCTAGACTGCGAATCCAACTTTTTGGATACGAAGTCAGTGCACATAGCATCTGTTGGACATTCCTGCTTCATCAAAATTCACCTAACAATTTGTACTTTTTTTGCCATTTTAAGTGTTGTAGTTCCCAGATAAGAAGCATCAAGATGTTTTATTATGCATATTACATATGTGGGGTGTTGTTATATCATCTCTAGAAGTGGGACCCAAGGTGAAGCTGCTTTTTCTTGGGGATAACACACTCAGATGTTCATTTCATTAGCGAAAAGGAGAGTAGAGTCTAGTGAGTGGGCCAAGCAACCTAAAAGTTTAAAAGAAACAACTAAATATGGAAACATAGATCAAACTGTACAAATAACAGCATTGCACTACCTAGGAAATAACACTAGTCTACATTATGTCTTCACTAGTAATCGTGCACGTGCACGAACATCCAGTTTGACAATATCCAAGATTAACTGCAATTAATATTGATTCCAAGATTTATTGTGCTTAATGCAATTAATGTCATTTTTTATTATGATTAATGTAATTAGCAGGTTTTAAAATTATTGATGTTGTGATGAATACACCATTGGTGTAGTGTGAGACGTTGGGTATAGGTGGTTGGATGGCTCAGATCATTTGGATTCACCAAACTAGTGTTTTTGTAAGTAGTACTCCCCTTGTCGAAAATGTAAGCTCTATTATCTTCTCAAAAGTCAAACTTGTGCATATTTTTCCAATTTTTTAAAAAGTATTAATATCTATAATACCACATATTTATAATTAGACCTGTTATGAAATGTATTGTTATATTTCATTTATTTTTATCGCGGATCTTCACATTTTCTTATAGAATCCTCATCAAACATACTCCCTCCGGTCCTTTTTACTCTGCATATTAGGTTTGTCTGAAGTCAATCTCATCCAACTTTGACCAAGTTTATATAAAAAATTATTGACATTTACATAACAACACCAACATCATTAGATTCATCTCGGAATATATTTTCATATTATATTTATTAGATATTATAGATGCTAATAATTTCTAATATAAATTTGGTCAAACTTAGCTAAGTTTGACTTTCGGCAAATCCAATGTGCAGAGTAAAAAGGACTGGAGGGAGTACATATGTTTGACTTCTGTGGAAATTTATGCACCTTATATTCTGGTCAATAGCAGGTCTAGCTGTTCATTGAATGTAAATCATATGGTTACACACATGTGCACCAGTTTAATTATTAGATAGACTGTCATTAAATCATATGGTTACACACATGTTCCCACCTTTGTTACTATTTTTTCACTGGGTACGAAGCTTCCATCAGGATGCCACACAAGCCCTGCTTGGAGGGACCAGCTCCGCGCACCATGCGGATGTAGCCGTTTTCACCCCATTTTGTCCCCCACGAGTTCTTTATAATCCAGTATTGCATGCGTCTCTTGGGGTCATGATCATGGGTGGTGCCATAGCCGACCACCGTCATTGTATGGGTCCGATTCGTCCCACACGGACCCACAAAGATGCCTCCTCCATAGCGCTGGAAGGCCTTCGGGTCGACAGCCACAATGACAGGTTGGGCCGCCACCGCCT
>NW_021262382.1:0-1410 GCF_002162155.2 Triticum dicoccoides
AGAATGCTGGGGATATTCAGCCACCGGAGACCAATCTATGTGGATACTATGTCTGTGAGATGATCCGGAGATACACCTCTGAGCGGGTTCCGAGTGATACCAATGCTCAGAGGAATAACCTCCGGTGGATGCTTAGTCCAGAAGCTCGCTTCCGACCACTTCAAGAGGAACTAGCTGGATGGTTCAGCAGGGAAGTCCTCCATCCTAAAGGAGAACACTATTACGAGGACGTAGAACTTTATATGCATTAAATCATGTATGGAAACTTGTTCAAAATTGTATATGGTCATCCGATGATATTGAATATATATTGTATATTCCTCTTGAATTCTTTTTGGTTCTAATTTCAAATTTATTTGAAATTGTACATTCATATGCATGTATGTAGTACCGTAGAATATATGAAACTCCTTCAAAATTAAAATAAAGCACAAAAAAAATAAAACAATACAAATTAAACAGAAAACAGGTTTAAGGGGGGGGGGGCTAAAACCCTAAACCTGCGGCGGCCTTTAGTCGCGGTTGGCCAGAAGAACCGCGACTAAAGGTCCTCCGCCCCGACGGCCACCTGGCGCCCACGTGGACGGGCCTTTAGTCGCGGTTCTTAAGCATCCGCGACTAAAGGGGGGGGCCTTTAGTCGCGCCCGTTCGGTCGCGGTTGCGCAACCGCGACTAATGGCAGTTGCGAACCGCGACCAAAGGCCCTTTTTCCACCAGTGGACCATGAGAGCGTGTAACTCCTGGATACCGTAGGAGTGCTTTGGGTGTATCAAACGTCACAACGTGACTGGGTGACTATAAAGGTGCACTACAGGTATCTCCGAAAGTATCTATTGTTTTATGCGGATCGAGACTGGGATTTGTCACTCCGTGTAAACGGAGAGGTATCTCTGGGCCCACTCGGTAGGACATCATCATATGCGCAATGTGACCAAGGAGTTGATCACGGGATGATGTGTTACAGAACGAGTAAAGTGACTTGCCGGTAACGAGATTGAACAAGGTATTGGATACCGACGATCGAATCTCGGGCAAGTAACATACCGATAGACAAAGGGAATTGAATATGGGATTGATTAAGTCCTTGACATCGTGGTTCATCCGATGAGATCATCGTGGAACATGTGGGAGCCATCATGGGTATCCAGATCCCGCTGTTGGTTATTGACCGAAGAACGTCTTGGTCATGTCTACATGTCTCCCGAACCCGTAGGGTCTACACACTTAAGGTTCGATGACGCTAGGGTTATAAAGGAAGTTTGTATGTGGTTACCGAATGTTGTTAGGAGTCCCGGATGAGATCCCGGACGTCACGAGGAGTTCCGGAATGGTCCGGAGGTAAAGATTTATATATGGGAAGTCCTATTTTGGCCACCGGAAAATGTTCGGGATTTTTCGGTATTGTACCGG
>NW_021262383.1:0-1328 GCF_002162155.2 Triticum dicoccoides
AATCTTTTTTTGTTCTCTTATCGACAAAAGTGAAACCAGCAATTCGTGCCTTCTTTGGCTTATTCCACTCCTGGACGGTGATCGAGACGTTGTCTCTAACAATGGCTCCGCATTGGTTGACAAACTTGGTGGCGTTCTTGCGGGGCTCCAGCGGCCTGCCGGTTGCACTGTCGACAACCTCGATGGTGCATGTTTCTCCTTGTTTCATCGTCTTGGTTGCGCCACGCTTTGACGACGTACTCGATTGTTTCGACGATCCGGCCGAGGGCTAAAATAAGAAAGAGAGTCGCGCGCGTTAGTCCACACATATTTATTCAAATCAGTTAGTTTGTATCACCAGAGGCTCAATGTATATATATATATACCTCGCCGCCGGAGGTGGTTGCTACTTCCATTTGAAGATCGTCGTTTATCGACGTTTGTTCGGCATCATCTTGCTGACGGCGCCCTTCATCTTCACCGTCAAGGTTCAGATAAGAAGAGATATCATCTTCTTCTTGTCCGGTCGGCACATATAGAATGTCGCCGTTTATGATGCCAAACATATGTGCTTCACCGTCCGGATCATAGTTGTCCATAATCAGGTCAGCTCTATCGTCCGCCATTATGTCAGTCCTGAAAACATGTAGTAAAAACAAATTAATTAAGTGAAGAAGGGGGGCGGTGGCGGTGGCGGTGGCGAAAGGGCAGTGGCAAAAGGAGGGGGCGAGGAAGGGGTGGGAGAGGTTGTCGCGGTAGAGCGCGAGACGGGGCGGCAGACGACGGCGTCACGGAGAGGGAGGCAAGGAAGGGGTGGGAGAGGGTGTCGCGGTAGAGCGCGAGACGGGGCGGCAGACGACGGCGTCACGGAAAGGAAGGCGAGGACAACACACATTTATAACCCTCGCCGTCCCCTCTCGATCCCTAAAAAAACACCGCGCGCATCGCCGCCCCCCTCGCCGCCCCCTCTCCGTATATATGTTTTTTTTGTTAATTATCAAATTTTACGGTTTTTTTTGTTAATTATCAAGTTTTAAGTTATTTTACCGTTTTTGTTAAACTAATTAACTAGTTAAAATTAAAAAGAACAAAAAAAATTCTCTCTCTCTCTCCACGATCTCGATCGCTCTCTGTAGAGCAGCGTTGAGGGCGGCGAGGCCGGCCCGAGGTGGATTGGGGGGCGGCGTTGAGGGCGGCGAGGCCGGCCGGCGGCGTTGAGGGCAGCGAGGCCGGCCGGCGGCGTTGAGGGCGGGCGAGAGGCGGCGCGGTGGGCGAGGGAGGCCGGCGGGCGGCGTACGAGGGCGAGAGGGGGCGGCGGGCGCCGTACGTGGGCGAGAGGGGGCGGCGGG
>NW_021262384.1:0-2245 GCF_002162155.2 Triticum dicoccoides
CTTTACCGATGCCGCAGCCTCATCAGGTTATTTCGATTTGTACTCCTTCGATTTTTCTCTTTATTGTGCAACTGTTCACTTACCACATATGAGCTTTCTTGTATGTCGACATGCGCCGCAACCGTAGCACCGGGCAGCTTCAGCGACGGCGATAGCCGGCCCAAAATCAACCGCAACACGAGCACCATCGACGATCCTTAGCTATCAAGTATGACAACGATACCCATACGCCGCCGAGAATCAGGTACTATTATCCAACGGCCGACGCCTACGTTCACTTTCCTAGCATAAGCACCGCACCTTTGAATTTCTTCAGGGCATCATTCAGTTTTTCATGAGACGTGTTATTCTGCTTGCACCTGTAGGGCCATACTTCTGGCAGTGAACATGTTACATGTGTTAAATTACATACCAGTGCACATATAGTTAATATGCTTTAGTTTTGTTCTGATGCCACATGTTGGTTCCATCAGACTGATTAATGTTCTCTATGCTTAATTACACATCAGCAAACTAGCATGTGGTTTCGCTCCTTTTTGTTCGTTTTACCCTACATTTTCTGATGCTAGATATTACATCACTGCTCCGAGCCTCTGTTCATTACTTGTTTGTGTGTTCTTGATCTTCCCAAGTTGCATGACTAATTTGATGCTTCTATTAATTATGGAGCTGCCAACCCCATCAAGCAAAATATTTGTTCTTTTGGTGTTGGCACCTCGAAGAAGCATAAAAATAGAGGGAAGCAGATATATTGTAGTGTATGCACACACCCTTCTTTCATTAGTTTAGATGAACCACTGATGATCAATTCGGACCAGTGCATGCGAATAAAATTAATTTTACCTAAATAGATGGTGCAGAATAAACTACAACAACTAGATTTGCAACCACGGGATGCTGACGATATCTTCAAAGAACATTGCAACATCAGCTAGGCTTCACAGCAACATATGGTAAGCCAGTGTGTTTTAGTACATGTTAAATGTAATGCGAGTGGGCTGCTTTCTTGGCTTGTGCCCTCAACGTGTAATCCTACCGAATTACAAATAGTTCAGTTGTCTGCTTTGTTGTATTGCTTGATTCGAATGCTTGTTTGTTGTTACGTAACACCTGAGTTGGCCAATATGTCAGCAGTGCCTGCTGTACTATCGTAAAGAAATGCATGCCTATTTCATTTGAGTCCTTAACTTTTCCTCTCAACTTCATCACAAGACTGTCTTCGTAGTTTATATGAGGCCACACTGTTAAGTGCTTTCTCAGATTATTTCAACTGCTTAGATGCCTTCGCAACTTAAATATAGCGATTGTACACTCCCTTTCAACTTTCATCTTACCATTTTAATTTCTTTTCGGCTGATGCTGCTTCAAACCATTTAAATATAGTTTGCCATGCTCGGCAATAATTCGTCCGTCGTTTACCATGTAAGCTTACTGCCTGGATCATACGATAACTATCTCTTACTTATGTCCAGCGGAAACCTTTCAGGATGCCGTTCACACTAGGACACAATGTACAACCCCAGAATCTATTTGTGGAAGCAGTGCGCCATCCATGTTACTAGATGGTAGCAGTTCAGAGGCAACACCGCTGGAGAGCAGTCTGAGCACAGATATTATAGTGCTTGAGGCTCTACTAGAGGCAGAAAGAGATGGTGTGGCTGCCATGAATGAGGTAATCTTTATCTTGAGGATGGAAATTATGGAATTAGCGGCACGCATTATGCAAGCAACCCAAGAATTGGAGGAAGTAAGAATGTTGCATTTGAAGACGGAGGAGGTCCTGCTGTTTCTGCTATCTGAAGCCCCAGGTAATCATGGTTCTTCTTTAGATACCAGTTGAAATTGTCATTAGATTATCGTACTTGCATGTTGTGTCATGTCTCTGAATGGATTATGTTGCAAGACCCCCTATGTTGTCCGGAATTCCATGTTGTCCATGTGTTGTAATGATCCGAATTTTTTAGGCGAGGTAATCCTCAGTACTTGTATGATTGACACAAGGTGAACTATTTTTCGTGTGAGCACATTGTATTGGATGAAATAACTGTTTGAATCAGAGTGTATCCAACCTACTGAATTCGAAGATCACGACATTTCTAAATCATAATCACATATAAAGGTGGAATAAATCTTTGTTGTGGTTTTGAAGAAATAAATAACAAAACGTATAATTATCTGTGGATATTCGTAATCGAATACAAACTGGATTTAAATTTAGTTTGCCAGGTCCCAGGGAAAACGTGAA
>NW_021262385.1:0-1062 GCF_002162155.2 Triticum dicoccoides
TCTACTAAGAGTACTGGGGCTCCCCAAGGTGATGAACTCGGGCGAATATACCCTTTCTCTAGCAACTCCTTAATCTGTTTCTTGACTTCCTCCAAATCATTAGCGGGCATCCGATACGGCCTCTTGGAGATAGGTCCTGTACCTGGCAGCAACTCAATCAAAAACTCAATCTCCCGATCTGGCGGCATACCTGGTAACTCCTCCGGAAATACATCGGGATAATCCTTCACCACTGGTACTTCTTCCTGGACAACTCCCGTAAGAGAGTTCACCTGAGTCCTCTTAGGCTTAAGCCTGGATACATACTTGATCCTCTTCTTCTCTGGGGTGGTGAGAAAAATCGATCTACTAGCACAATCGATGGTCCCCTCATACTTGGACATCCAATCCATCCCTAGGATTACATCCAACCCTTCTGACTCTAGTATGATCATATCCGTAGGGAAAACATGTCCCCCTATGTTCAAAGGCAACTGGAAACATCCCTGACTAGCCATAGACTCGGCTCCTGGGGAACTCACTAGAATGGGTGCCTTAAGAGCTACGGTAGGCAACTTATGTCTATCCACGAATCCCCTCGATATGAATGAATGTGATGCACCAGTGTCAAAAAGAATGAGTGCTGGAAATAAATTAACCAAGAACTTACCAATCACTGCGTCAGGCTGTTCATAGACCTCTTCCACATTGACATGATTCACATGCCCCTTAGTGAAAGGATTAGGCTTCTTGCCTCCAGAATTCTCATTGCCATTTCCATTTCCATTCTGCGCCTCAGGACACTCATTGGAGTAGTGCCCTGTCTTCTTGCATTTGAAGCAAGTGATGTGACTCAGATCTTTCTTCATTGGTGTAGAAGAGTTGAAATGCTGCTGGTTGCCATTCCCTCCATTGCCATTTCCATGCTTGTGACCATGGTGGTTGTGTCCATTTCCTCCATGCTGAATGTGGCCTCCATGGTTATGATGATTCCCTCCAAACTTGCTAGTTCCTGATCCAGAACTTCCTGAGTACTGGCTATAGCGGGGTTTTTGTTGAACTCCAGAGTTATACTTCCCATGA
>NW_021262386.1:0-1990 GCF_002162155.2 Triticum dicoccoides
AAATGGCATTGCAAGCTTCTCGGGAATGAACTATGGGAGCGGGTTTCTGAAGCAATAGTTCACTATTAAACCAAGGAGAGGACAAGGAGGTGTCTGGTGAACTCAACGGCAATTCACCGAGATTCCCAAAAGATGGATTTCCACCATTAAGTGAACAAGGAGATAACATTTGTCAGATCAAATGATATAAGGAAGTATGCTCGAGGAAAACATACACAATTAAACATTGGTTGAAGGGTGCGCCCGAAATGTGGATTGGGTTGCACGACCAATGTCAGAACGGTGGTTCAATTAGCGAAGGACTTAGAATGAACTATCGATCATTAACTTCAAAGCAATAGGGTTGCTAGAAGTGCATAATCCAAACAACACCGTTCACTTGTGGGTACCCCGGTTGGAATCAACACGAGGACTAAGAAAGAATGGTGATGGTGAGAAGTATCACTATACCAAGAATTCTTAAGTGGTGGAGCAATCCTCACAACATTCTTGACATCAAAGATGGTAATACTCCGCGGTAGAACATAACATAAGTTGGATAGCAAGGAACTCAAGGTACAGCACAAAACAGGAACAAGTTTTGTGTTGGAGGGAATGCAATAATGTCGTCGATGATAACCCAAATCATCGAGGGCAAAGGATGCTATTTCTCATCAAGAATTCGATAGATATCTTGGAAGACCTCATAAGGTTGATGATGTTCACGACACAATTGTCGAGAGATTTCATGCAGATGTAGTCAATCAGCAACGACATCAAGTCAAAGGAATGATGAAGCAAGAGGTTATTGGAACCACAGTTACGACACAAACTCGAACTCAAGCTTGTTGTTTAAGGTGAAAGGGTATGATGAGGAAAATCGACGTAAGGTTAGTTCATCGTCAAAAATTGGTGCTCCGAGAATAAGGACCAGGTAGCACCGTTAGAATCGTCACGACAATGATATAGCCAAACAGGCTAGGAATGGCGTGATCGGGTACAAACTCGTACTTATCGAAGCTTACTGAAGAGTGGTTGAACCGTAGAGCGGACTCGGTTCAGTTATCGATGCCTTTGAGTGTTCAACAACTCAGAGCCCATGAAAAATTGTAATCAGTGCATAGGTAGTACTTGATGAAGAACTCATAGGAAGTTATGCAGTTCCAAGATAATCTCGAGATACCATGGGGTAATACTCGACGACAGATCAAAGTAGAGGTTGTACCGGGGTATTGATCCACAGAAGACAAGTGCTTACACTTGCATCAAAAATGGTATTTAAAGGAGAACATGGTCGGAACCACGATTGTAAAAGGCCATACCCCAGATATAAGATGAACTTATATCAAGGGAATAATTAATTTTAAAAGAAGCTTCGATGAGAAGATGTACATCGGGTCCATGGGCATGAACACAAAGTTCAAGGTCGACTCCCACTTCTCCAATGCATAACCTTTCATCCACTTCTCGCGTTCGATTAAGTTGCAGTGTTGAAATTTTATCTGGCGAAGCATCAGAAGAGTATGACTCGTGAAAACTTTCGAGTTCTCACCCATTAAGGAGGGCATAGGTTCAACCCATCGGAGCATCTTATAATCATATACCAGAATCTTTAGAAGTAATTAACTCAAGCTCGAAGACAGAGCATGGTTAAGAAAGCAGAGGATACAATTTACCAAAGGCATTATGTATCAGAGGAAAGGCTCACAAGGTTATTGAATATGAAGGGCGTTGTCAGATAATAATCCAACAGTGGATATGGTGATCCACAATGGAGCTGATGTGAGTATCGATACCCAATCAGAGGAAGAAAGAATGCAAATGCATCGTTTTACAGAACATCTGAATAATTCAACGTTTTAATAACAAAGGAATTATGATTTCCAAATCAAGGGATCAGGAGCAAACGCTCCGATCAAGGACGGACAAGTTGGATAGACTTTAGGGGTACCATCGATGGCAATCTGATTGGCCGAGGACCAGCTCACGTTTTAAATGACATCTGAGCCGG
>NW_021262387.1:0-2172 GCF_002162155.2 Triticum dicoccoides
TGCTTCGCCAGATAAAATTTCAACACTGCAACTTAATCGAACGCGAGAAGTGGATGAAAGGTTATGCATTGGAGAAGTGGGAGTCGACCTTGAACTTTGTGTTCATGCCCATGGACCCGATGTACATCTTCTCATCGAAGCTTCTTTTAAAATTAATTATTCCCTTGATATAAGTTCATCTTATATCTGGGGTATGGCCTTTTACAATCGTGGTTCCGACCATGTTCTCCTTTAAATACCATTTTTGATGCAAGTGTAAGCACTTGTCTTCTGTGGATCAATACCCCGGTACAACCTCTACTTTGATCTGTCGTCGAGTATTACCCCATGGTATCTCGAGATTATCTTGGAACTGCATAACTTCCTATGAGTTCTTCATCAAGTACTACCTACGCACTGATTACAATTTTTCATGGGCTCTGAGTTGTTGAACACTCAAAGGCATCGATAACTGAACCGAGTCCGCTCTACGGTTCAACCACTCTTCAGTAAGCTTCGATAAGTACGAGTTTGTACCCGATCACGCCATTCCTAGCCTGTTTGGCTATATCATTGTCGTGACGATTCTAACGGTGCTACCTGGTCCTTATTCTCGGAGCACCAATTTTCGACGATGAACTAAACTTACGTCGATTTTCCTCATCATACCCTTTCACCTTAAACAACAAGCTTGAGTTCGAGTTTGTGTCGTAACTGTGGTTCCAATAACCTCTTGCTTCATCATTCCTTTGACTTGATGTCGTCGCTGATTGACTACATCTGCATGAAATCTCTCGACAATTGTGTCGTGAACATCATCAACCTTATGAGGTCTTCCAAGATATCTATCGAATTCTTGATGAGAAATAGCATCCTTTGCCCTCGATGATTTGGGTTATCATCGACGACATTATTGCATTCCCTCCAACACAAAACTTGTTCCTGTTTTGTGCTGTACCTTGAGTTCCTTGCTATCCAACTTATGTTATGTTCTACCGCGGAGTATTACCATCTTTGATGTCAAGAATGTTGTGAGGATTGCTCCACCACTTAAGAATTCTTGGTATAGTGATACTTCTCACCATCACCATTCTTTCTTAGTCCTCGTGTTGATTCCAACCGGGGTACCCACAAGTGAACGGTGTTGTTTGGATTATGCACTTCTAGCAACCCTATTGCTTTGAAGTTAATGATCGATAGTTCATTCTAAGTCCTTCGCTAATTGAACCACCGTTCTGACATTGGTCGTGCAACCCAATCCACATTTCGGGCGCACCCTTCAACCAATGTTTAATTGTGTATGTTTTCCTCGAGCATACTTCCTTATATCATTTGATCTGACAAATGTTATCTCCTTGTTCACTTAATGGTGGAAATCCATCTTTTGGGAATCTCGGTGAATTGCCGTTGAGTTCACCAGACACCTCCTTGTCCTCTCCTTGGTTTAATAGTGAACTATTGCTTCAGAAACCCGCTCCCATAGTTCATTCCCGAGAAGCTTGCAATGCCATTTAAACGATTTGTGTTGCGCCTTTTCTTCTCGGGCATCCTGAGTCTCAGGTATCATGACACCAATTGGATATGAATCTCGGTCAGATATGATGGTTGGGACAACTTTCCGAGAGTTATGATGTTGATCCTTTGGTGGCCCGGTAACCTGATGTCATGCCTAGCACCCCCCCCCCCCGGCTGGAGGACCTATCATTATAGATTCCTTTTCAGCAAGGTTACTCATTCGTCCATGAGGAAATTGTAAGACTTATTCTACAAGTTATTCCTGATGGATCCTTCGTGTTTCCAAAGTCTGATCTTCACCTGAAAACCATGTCAATGCTATCTCGAAGCATGTCAATGGTACTCCGATTTTCAACAGGAACATTTGAAGCACGATGCTAAATTTTATTTATCACTTATCCTAACACCGTTGTATGGGTAATATCATGAGATTCCTTCCCCCTTACCTAAATGGTTTTCTACTTTATATCCTGTCATGGATATCATGCTCTGCATCCTTGGGAAGGATATACCCCTGGAATATGTGTTTCAACACATTTTCCTTTCCATTGTTCTGTTTAACCTGGTAATCACCTTTCCTTTCCTTTGGTTTGCTTAACCCTTCTTGTGATCTATATTATATAAGCAGTAGTAATCTTCTGCTTATGTAAAACACCTCGATGTACAACTCGGTCAGCA
>NW_021262388.1:0-1002 GCF_002162155.2 Triticum dicoccoides
TCAAAAGATAAATAGAAGAAAATAAATAATGCAGAAAAGAAAAAATATATAAAGCAAAAATATTCACAAAGAAACTAAATACAGCAAAAAAACTACTCAGAAATAAATAGAAGAAAAAAATAAAGCAGAAAAGAAAAAACTATATAAAAAATTACACAAAAATAAATAGAAGAAAATAAATAATGCAGAAAAGAAAAAAATATATATAAAGCAAAAATATTCACAAAGAAACTAAATACAGCAAAAAAGCTACTCAGAAATAAATAGAAGAAAAAATAAAGTAGAAAAGAAAAAACTAAATAAAAAAATTACTCGAAAATAAATGGAAGAAAATAAATAATGAAGGAAAAAAATTTATAAAAAAAATGTTGGGGCGCTGCCCAGTGGGCCTGCCAGACCTAGGGTGTGCAAATACAGGCACAGAAGGGCCAGCAGGCTCACAGGGCAGCGCGTCCTAGTTAGGCCCAGAAGCCTGCTATATAGAGGAGTTCGAAAGGGCAGCCACGGCTGGGTTTATAAACCAGTGCGGCTGCCCTTCGCTCGGCGAGGTGGGACTAAAAGTAGCGTACTGCGGGTGGCAGCGCACGACCTTTAGTACCGGTTGGTGGCTCTAACCGGTACTAATGTGTTACCCTTTAGTACCGGTTGGAGCCACCAACTGGTACTAAAGGCCCTCGTTTCCCGCCGCTTGGGCTGGCCAAAATTGGCCTTTAGTACCGGTTGGAGCCACCAACCGGTACTAACGGCCCATCCTATATATACTACACTTACGAAAAATCAGTTATCTCCTTCCACTTCTCGCGCGACAGCATCGATCTATCACGCCACCGCCGCCGCCGCCGCGCCGCCGTGCCGTCGCCCCCGCCGCCCGTCCTCGCCGCCCCCGCCGCACGTCTTCACCGTCCCCGCTGCCCTCGCCGCCCCCGCCGCCTGTCGTCGTCGTCCCCGTCGTCGCCGCGCGCCCCCGCCGCCCGTCGTCGTTGCCGCGCCCCCGCCGCCCGT
>NW_021262389.1:0-1093 GCF_002162155.2 Triticum dicoccoides
GGTCCTCTGGATGCGCGGGAGCAAGGGCCATCCCCTGGTGCCCTCAGCGCGCCAAACTGACGCCTCTAGCGCAAGTCCGGCGTGCCCCGCCGTGTTCTGTGGTCGCCGCCGGCTGGTCTCCGGCGTGCTGACGTGGCGTCGTCGTTAGGGGCTAATGACCCTGTTAACTAACCCCGTGACACTGACAGTGGGCCCCGTAGCGGGTCAAAGCCCGGGTCAACGCGGGATTAGCCCCTGTGTCACTGACGTGTGGACCCCACACGTCAGGTTTGACCCGAGCCGGCCCCTGTTGACTTGCTGACGTCATGCCAACGTCATGCTGACGCAGTAATGCTTTCTGGATTTAATTTAATTCTGAAATTCCAGAAAAATGCCTAAAACTTCTAAAATTCATAGAAATTTAACCGTAACTCCAAATTAAATAATTTATATATGAAAAATTATCAAAAAAATTCAAGGAATCCATCTGTACCATTTTCATGCATGTTAGAACAACTTATAGGTGCTGTTTAGCACAAATCAATTAAATGGCATTTGAATAATCACATATGGAGGTTGAATTTGAATCTTGTATTCAAACCAACTTCATTTAATCTGTTGCTAGTTGCATTAGTCCAAAACACATTCATTTTTCCATGTCATGATCATGCATCATATTGTGCATTGCATTGATTGTGTTCCCTTCTGTGTTGCCGGTATTTGTCCCCTCTCGATAGACGTGATACCGATGATGTGATCGTTGACACTGATGAAGACTCAATGCTATCTTCAGAAGTGCCAGGCAAGCAAAACCCCCTTGTTCATTCCGATACAATCCTACTCTCTCGCTCCTGCTCTCTTTTACTGCATTAGGACAACACCGATTCATCTGTTACCTGCTGCGGTAGCTGAACCCCTTTATCCTTTGCATGACCTGTCATTGCCACAGTAAATAGATGAAACCCACTAGCATGAGTAGGAGTTGTTTGAGCCCTGTTGTGCCTACTCATTCATGTTTGTTGTCATGCCTGCTACTGCTTAGAGTTGAGTCAGGTCTGATTCATCGGGGATGAATCAGAGGCGTGTGAACATGTCCTACTGTGTGTGAGCTAAG
>NW_021262390.1:0-979 GCF_002162155.2 Triticum dicoccoides
AAGCTCCTTTTGAGGTTCTCTATGGACGAAGATGTCGAACACCTTTGAACTGGTCAGAAACCGGTGAAAGACAATTCTTTGGACCGGATATGATCCAGGAGGCAGAAGAGCAAGTCCGCATCATTCGTGAGAATTTGAAAACAGCCCAGTCTCGTCAGAAAAGTCAGTACGATCGTCATCATAAGGATATGACTTATGAAATTGGCGACCAAGCTTACCTTCGGGTTACTCCTTTGAAGGGTACCCATCGTTTCGGTATCAAGGGCAAGTTGGCTCCTCGTTACATTGGTCCTTTTCGTATTCTCGCTAAACGAGGAGAGGTTGCCTACCAATTGGAACTACCTCCACATCTTTCTCGAGTTCATGATGTCTTCCACGTCTCTCAACTCAGGCGTTGCTTCTCGGATCCCATCCGCGGAGTGGACCACGAAACGCTTGATCTCCAAGATAACCTCACATACCGAGAGTACCCGGTTCGCATTCTTGATCAAGCAGAGCGTGTCACTCGACGTCAGAACGTTAAGTTTCTCAAAGTTCAGTGGTCTCATCATTCCAAAAGGGAAGCTACTTGGGAGCGAGAAGATCGTCTTCGACTGGAGTACCCCGCTTTCTTTCCGTCGACCCCTGAATCTCGAGACGAGATTCTTTCAAGTGGGGGCGAGTTGTCACATCCCTAGTCTGGTATGACCTAGGCTAGCTAGCCATTTGTGCATCATATTTAAATTTCATTTAAATTTGAAATGAGGATTGGTGGAACCCTCAGAATCATTTTTGAAAATGACCCAAATAAAAATTTCTCCA
The DNA here is from genome assembly GCF_002162155.2 of Triticum dicoccoides. Lineage (NCBI taxonomy): Eukaryota > Viridiplantae > Streptophyta > Magnoliopsida > Poales > Poaceae > Triticum > Triticum dicoccoides. The sequence continues at coordinate 802 of NW_021262390.1, forward strand.
AAAGGGTCCAAGAAAATGCTCATGTTGCCCTCTGAAAATATTGGACAGAGATAAAAATCAAAACAATATTTTTAGGAGCTCATGGACATTTATTTTGGCCAATTGGATTAATTCGATAAATATTTGCATTGGAAATATATTTCTATATATATGAAATATGGTCCAAAAATTATGCCAA
>NW_021262391.1:0-2135 GCF_002162155.2 Triticum dicoccoides
TGGTCCAAGAATGATGGGCATCCAAGTTGGGTATAATAAAAACTATCATAGGAAGTGAATTGAATACTATGATCAACTTGATGCTTGATAATTGTTTCGAGATATAAAGGTGGTAATATTAGAGACATGCTAGTGGAGTAATTGCGAATTTTACGAATACTTGTGTTGAAGTTTGTGATTCCCGTAACGTGCACGTATGGTGAACCGTTAGGTGATGAAGTTGGAGCATGATTTATTTTTTGATTGTCTTCCTTATGAGTGGCGGTCGGGGACGAGCGATGATAGTTTCCTACCAATCTATCCCCCTAGGAGCATGTGCGTAGTACTTTGTTTCAATAACTTGTAGATTTTTGCAATAAGTATATGAATTCTTTATGACTAATGTTGAGTCCACGATTATACGCAATCTCACCCTTCCACTATTGCTAGCCTCTCTTGTGCCGCGCAACTTTCGCCGGTACTATCCACCCACCATTTACCTTCCTCAAAACAGCCACCATACCTACATATTATGGCATTTCCATAGCCATTCTGAGATATATTGCCATGCAACTTTTCACCGTTTCGTTTATTATGACACGCTCCATCATGTCATATTGCTTTTGCATGATCATGTAGTTGACATTGTATTTGTGGCAAAGCCACCTTGATGATTCATTCATACATGTCACTCTTGATTCATTGCATATCCCGGTACACTGCCGGAGGCATCTACATAGAGTCATATTTTGTTCTAAGTATTGAGTTGTAACTCTTGAGTTGTAAGTAAATAAAAGTGTGATGATATTCATATTAGAGCATTGTCCCAAGTGAGGAAAGGATGATGAAGACTATGATTCCCCCACAAGTCGGGATGAGACTTCGGACTTCATAAAAAAATAAAAGAGGCCAAAGAAGCCCCAAAAAAAGAGGCCAAAGAAGCCCACCAAAATAAAAAAAATGAGAGAAGGGACAATGTTACTATCCTTTTCACACTTGTGCTTCAAAGTAGCACCATGATCTTCATGATAGAGAGTATCATATGTTGTCACTTTCATATACTACTAGGAATTTTACATTGAAGAACTTGGCTTGTATATTCCAATGATGGGCTTCCTCAAAATGCCCTAGGTCTTAGCAAGTTGGATGCACACCCACTTAGTTTCTATTTGAGCTTTCATATACTTATAGCCCTAGTTCATCCGTTGCATGGCAATCCCTACTCACTCACATTCATGTCTATTAATGGGCATCTCCATAGCCTGTTGATACGCCTAGTTGATGTGAGACTATCTTCTCCTTTTTGTTTTCTCCACAACCACCATTCTATTCCACATGTAGTGCTATGTCCATTGCTCACACTCATGTATTGTGTGGAAGTTGAAAAAGTTTGAGAAGATTAAAGTATGAAACAATTGCTTGGCTTGTCATCGGGGTTGTGCATGATTTAAATATTTTGTGTGATGAAGATAGAGCATAGCCAGACTATATGATTTTGTAGGGATAGCTTTCTTTAGCCATGCTATTTTCAGAAGACATGATTGGTTTGTTAGTATGCTTGTAGTATTATTATTCTTTTGTCAATATGAACTTTTATTTTTAATCATTTGGATCTGAACATTAATGTCACAATAAATAGAAATACATTGAGAAATATGCTAGGTAGCATTCCACATCAAAAATTCTGTTTTTATCATTTACCTAGGACGAGCAGGAATTAAGCTTGGGATGCTTGATACGTCTCCAACGTATCTATAACTTTTGATTGTTCCATGCTACTATATTACCTATTTTGGATGTTTATGGGCTTTACGATACACTTTTATATCATTTTTGGGACTAACCTACTAACCGGAGGCCCAACCCGAATTGCTGTTTTTTGCCTATTTCAGTGTTTCGCAGAAAAGGAATATCAAACAGAATGAAACCTTCAGGAGCGATCTTTTTGGAACAAACGAAATCCAGGAGACTTGGTGTGGACATCAAGCAGCAAACGAGCTGGTCAAGAGGGTGCCCGGCGCGCCCTAGTTGGGGGGGGGGCTGCCTCGTGGCCCCCTCGTGGCTCCACTGACCTACTTCTTCCTCCTATATATATATATATATATATATATATATATATATATATATATATATATATATATATATATATATATATA
>NW_021262392.1:0-1356 GCF_002162155.2 Triticum dicoccoides
TGCGAGTGAACTCCGTTTTCGATGAACTCGAGCTTGTCACCAAGATGACCATAAGCTCCAAAACTCACAAATAGAAGAACCAAACAAGAACCGATAATATAGTAAGAAGAGGCAGGGGAGGTATGCCAACAAATAGAGGAGTGAAACCTCCAACTGAGAAGAACCGGCATAAGCTCCAACATCGAAAACATCATAGAAGATGCGAGTGAATTCCGTTTTTGATGAACTCGAGCTTGTCACCAAGATGACCATAAGCTCCAAAGCTCACAAAGAGAAGAACCAAACAAGAACCGATAATATAGTAAGAAGAGGCAGGGGAGGTGTCGTGGTTTTGTCAAGGCAGCTGTCTTAGAGAAAGGACTTAGTCGTGGAGCCATCGCGACGGGTTAGCTTGACGGGGTTAAAGCGGACACAAGGACGCAAGAGAGTTTATACTAGTTCGGCCCCTTCGATGAAGGTAAAAGCCTACGTCTAGTTGTGATGGAATTGATGGGGTTTCGATGACTAGGGAGCAAACAAGCTTCGCCTACGTCTCGAGTTGTTGTCTGTTGTCCTTGAACCGCCGCCGGGTCGTCCCCTTATATACATGGGTGACGCCCGTCAGTTTACAGAGTCCCAACACCGGCTCATAGATGTGTCCGGTGTGGTCTCTACTTATTCCTAACTTACAATACAAGTTACATATTGACGCCGGTTTACGGCTACAGGCTCTTAGCCGATTATGGGTCTTGAGCCCTCATCTACCTTCATGGGCTTTAACATAGTTAACTACTGATGAAGTTAACCCGGCCCAGATAGGCCGGTTTACGCCCAGTAGTAATATCCCCAACAGGAGGTATGCCAACTAATAGAGGAGTGAAACCTCCAACCGACAAGAACCGGCATAACCTCCAACATCGAAAAAATCATAGAAGATGCGAGTGAGCTCCGTTTTTGATGAACTCGAGCTTTTCACTAAGATGACCATAAGCTCCGAAACTCACAAAGAGAAGAACCAAACAAGAACCGATAATATAGTAAGAAGAGGCAGGGGAGGTATGCCAACAAACATAGGAGTGAAACCTTCAACCGAGAAGAACCGGCATAACCTCCAACATCGAAAACATCATAGAAGATGCGAGTGAACTCCGTTTTCGATGAACTCGAGCTTGTCACCAAGATGACCATAAGATCCAAAACTCACAAAGAGAAGAACCAAACGAGAACCAATAATATAGTAAGAAGAGGCAGGGGAGGTATGCCAACAAATAGAGGAGTGAAACCTTCAACCGAGAAGAACCAGCATAACCTCCATCATCGAAAACATCATAGAAGATACGAGTGAACTCCGTTTTCGATGAACTCGAGCTTGTCACC
>NW_021262392.1:1696-3471 GCF_002162155.2 Triticum dicoccoides
AAATAGAGGAGTGAAACCTCCAACTGAGAAGAACCGGCATAACCTCCAACATCGAAAACATCATAGAAGATGCGAGTGAACTCTGTTTTCGATGAACTCGAGCTTGTCACCAAGATGACCATAAGCTCCAAAACTCACAAAGAGAAGAACCAAACAAGAACCAATAATATAGTAAGAAGAGGTAGGGGAGGTATGCCAACAAATAGAGGAGTGAAACATCCAACTGAGAAGAACCGGCATAAGCTCCAACATCGGAAACATCATAGAAGATGCGAGTGAACTCCGTTTTCGATGAACTCGAGCTTGTCGCCAAGATGACCATAAGCTCCAAAACTAACAAACAGAAGAACCAAAGAAGGACCGATAATATAGTAAGAAGAGGAAGGGGAGGTATGCCAACAAATAGAGGAGTGAAACCTCCAACTGAGAAGAACCGGCATAACCTCCAACATCGAAAACATCATAGAAGATGCGAGTGAACTCTGTTTTTGATGAACTCGAGCTTGTCACCAAGATGACCATAAGCTCCAAAACTCACAAAGGGAAGAACCAAACAAGAACCAATAATATAGTAAGAAGAGGTAGGGGAGGTATGCCAAGAAATAGAGGAGTGAAACCTCCAACTGAGAAGAACCGGCATAACCTCCAACATCGAAAACATCATAGAAGATGCGAGTGAACTCTGTTTTCGATGAACTCGAGCTTGTCACCAAGATGACCATAAGCTCCAAAACTCACAAAGAGAAGAACCAAACAAGAACCAATAATATAGTAAGAAGAGGTAGGGGAGGTATGCCAACAAATAGAGGAGTGAAACATCCAACTGAGAAGAACCGGCATAAGCTCCAACATCGGAAACATCATAGAAGATGCGAGTGAACTCCGTTTTCGATGAACTCGAGCTTGTCGCCAAGATGACCATAAGCTCCAAAACTAACAAACAGAAGAACCAAAGAAGGACCGATAATATAGTAAGAAGAGGAAGGGGAGGTATGCCAACAAATAGAGGAGTGAAACCTCCAACTGAGAAGAACCGGCATAACCTCCAACATCGAAAACATCATAGAAGATGCGAGTGAACTCTGTTTTTGATGAACTCGAGCTTGTCACCAAGATGACCATAAGCTCCAAAACTCACAAAGAGAAGAACCAAACAAGAACCAATAATATAGTAAGAAGAGGCAGGGGAGGTATGCCAACAAATAGAGGAGTGAAACCTCCAACTGAGAAGAACCTGCATAACCTCCAACATCGAAAACATCATAGAAGATGCGAGTGAACTCCGTTTTTGATGAACTCGAGCTTGTCACCAAGATGACCATAAGTTCCAAAAATCACAAAGAGAAGAATCAAATAAGAACCAATAATATAGTAAGAAGAGGCAGGTGAGGTATGCCAACAAATAGAGGAGTGAAACCTCCAACTGAAAAGAACCTGCATAACCTCCAACATTGAAAACATCATAGAAGATGCGAGTGAACTCCGTTTTTGATGAACTCGAGCTTGTCACCAAGATGACCATAAGCTCCAAAACTCACAAAGAGAAGAACCAAACAAGAACCGATAATATAGTAAGAAGAGGTAGGGGAGGTATGCCAAGAAATAGAGGAGTGAAACCTCAACTGAGAAGAACCGGCATAACCTCCAACATCGAAAACATCATAGAAGATGCAAGTGAACTCTGTTTTCGATGAACTCGAGCTTGTCACCAAGATGACCATAAGCTCCAAAACTCACAAAGAGAAGAACCAAATAAGAACCAATAATATAGTAAG
>NW_021262392.1:3481-4036 GCF_002162155.2 Triticum dicoccoides
TGCGAGTGAACTCCGTTTTCGATGAACTCGAGCTTGTCACCAAGATGATCATAAGCTCCAAAACTCACAAAGAGAATAACCAAACAAGAACCAATAATATAGTAAGAAGAGGTAGGGGAGGTATGCCCAGAAATAGAGGAGTGAAACCTCCAACTGAGAAGAACCGGCATAACCTCCAACATCGAAAACATCATAGAAGATGCGAGTGAACTCCGTTTTCGATGAACTCGAGCTTGTCACCAAGATGACCATAACCTCCAAAACTCACAAAGAGAAGAACCAAACAAGAACCAATAATATAGTAAGAAGAGGTAGGGGAGGTATGCCAACAAATAGAGGAGTGAAACATCCAACTGAGAAGAACCGGCATAAGCTCCAACATCGGAAACATCATAGAAGATGCGAGTGAACTCCGTTTTCGATGAACTCGAGCTTGTCGCCAAGATGACCATAAGCTCCAAAACTAACAAACAGAAGAACCAAAGAAGGACCGATAATATAGTAAGAAGAGGAAGGGGAGGTATGCCAACAAATAGAGGAGTGAAACCTCCAACT
>NW_021262392.1:5213-5723 GCF_002162155.2 Triticum dicoccoides
GCGAGTGAACTCCGTTTTCGATGAACTCGAGCTTGTCACCAAGATGACCATAAGCTCCAAAACTCACAAATAGAAGAACCAAACAAGAACCGATAATATAGTAAGAAGAGGCAGGGGAGGTACGCCAACAAATAGAGGAGTGAAACCTCCAACTGAGAAGAACCGGCATAACCTCCAACATCGAAAACATCATAGAAGATGCGAGTGAACTCTATTTTCGATGAACTCGAGCTTGTCACCAAGATGACCATAAGCTCCAAAACTCACAAAGAGAAGAACCAAACAAGAACCAATAATATAGTAAGAAGAGGCAGGAGAGGTATGCCAAATAATAGAGGAGTGAAACCTCCAACTGAGAAGAACCGGCATAACCTCCAACATCGAAAACATCATAGAAGATGCGAGTGAACTCCGTTTTCGATGAACTCGAGCTTGTCACCAAGATGATCATAAGCTCCAAAACTCACAAAGAGAATAACCAAACAAGAACCAATAATATAGTAAGAAGAG
>NW_021262393.1:0-2251 GCF_002162155.2 Triticum dicoccoides
TCATGTCCTTCGGTTTAACCAACGCTCCAGCCACCTTTTCTCGGTTAATGAACTCAATCTTCATGGAGTATTTGGATAAATTCGTCGTAGTTTATCTCGATGATATACTCATCTACTCCAAGAACGAGGAGGAACATGCCGAACATCTAAGGCTAGTGTTGAAGAAACTTCGAGAGCACCGCCTTTATGCCAAGTTTTCCAAATGTGAATTCTGGTTGTCGGAAGTGACCTATCTGGGTCATGTAATATCTGGTAAAGGTATTGCTGTTAACCCTGAGCGAGTTCAAGCCGTCCTTAATTGGACTCCACCTGAATCGGTCAAGCAAGTTCGGAGTTTTCTGGGCTTAGCGAGCTATTGTCGTCGCTTTGTCGAGAACTTCTCCAAAGTTGCTAAACCTCTAACCGAACTCCTCAAGAAAGATAAAAAGTTCGAATGGACTCCACAATGTGAGCACAGCTTTCAGGAACTGAAAAGACGCCTGACTTCTGCTCCCGTACTGGTACCGCCGGATTTCTCTAAGGACTTTGTTATCTACTGCGACGCCTCGCGACAAGGACTAGGTTGCATTCTCATGCAAGACCGACACGTAATTGCTTACGCTTCACGGCAATTGCACCCACATGAGGAGAATTATCCTACTCATGATCTAGAGCTTGCAGCCGTAGTCTATGCACTTAAGACCTGGCGACATTACCTCCTCGGTAACCGTTGCGAAATATTCACTGATCACCAAAGTCTGAAGTACATCTTCACCCAACCAGATTTGAATCTCAGGTAAAGACGTTGGGTTGAGTTGATCACAGATTTCGACTTAGGAATAACTTACACCCCAGGGAAAGCCAACGTCATGGCTGATGCACTAAGTCGTAAATCTTATTGTAACAACCTGATGTTACAACAAAGTCAACCGTTTCTCCATGAGGAATTTCGGAAGCTTAACCTTCACCTTGTTCCTCAAGGATTTCTTTCCACCTTGGTGGCGAAACCTACTCTTACGGATCCAATCATCGCTGCCCAGAAGCGAGATAAGGGAATAGCTAAGATCAAGGAGAACATTGCTAGCGGAGGTGCTAGTTGTTTCTCCACAAATGATCATGGTGTTGTGTACTTCGAGAACCGTTTAGTGGTTCCCAAGAACCAGCATCTACGACAGTTGATCCTTAAGGAGGCTCATGAATCTCCTCTCACCATTCATCCGGGTAGTACCAAGATGTATCAGGACCTACGCCAGAGGTTCTGGTGGACTAGGATGAAGAGAGAAATTGCTCAGTATATTGCTAATTGCGACGTCTGTCGTCGTGTAAAAGCAGAGCATCAACGGCCTGCTGGCACCCTTCAACCCTTAGCTATTCCTGAATGGAAATGGGATAAAATTGGTATGGATTTCATTACCGGTTTTCCCAGGACCAAGAGAGGGAATAATGCTATTTTCGTCGCTGTCGATCGTCTTTCCAAAGTAGCCCATTTCCTACATGTTCGTGAGAGTATAACCGCTAGTCAGCTGGCAGACTTATACATCTCCCGAATAGTGTCTCTCCATGGTGTTCCTTTGGAAATTAACTCGGATCGAGGAAGTATTTTCACCTCTCGATTTTGGGAAAGTTTCCAAAATGCTATGGGAACCCGTCTCTCCTTTAGCACCGCTTTCCACCCTCAGTCGAGTGGTCAAGTGGAACGCGTCAACCAGATTCTAGAAGACATGCTTCGAGCCTCTGTTATCTCATTCGGAATGGATTGGGAGAAGTGCCTTCCATTTGCCGAATTCGCTTACAACAACAGGTATCAATCTAGCTTGGGTAAAGCCCCTTTTGAAGTTCTCTATGGACGACGGTGTCGAACACCCCTTAACTGGTCAGAGACCGGGGAAAGACAATTCTTTGGCCCGGATATGATTCAGGAAGCAGAAGAGCAAGTTCGCATCGTTCGTGAAAAGTTGAAAACAGCCCAATCTCGTCAAAAGAGTCAATATGACCGAAAACATAAGGCTATGACTTTCGAGGTTGACGAGAAGGCTTATCTTCGGGTTACCCCTCTGAAGGGAACCCATCGTTTCGGTATCAAAGGCAAATTGGCTCCTCGTTACATTGGACCTTTTCGCATTCTCGCTAAACGAGGAGAAGTTGCCTACCAGTTGGAACTACCTCCGCACCTCTCCAGAGTCCACGATGTCTTCCACGTTTCTCAACTCAGGCGTTGCTTCTCGGATTCTATCCGTGGAGTGGACTACGAAACGCTTGATCTCCAAGATAA
>NW_021262394.1:0-1577 GCF_002162155.2 Triticum dicoccoides
TGGAGTGTCCACCTCAAGTAACTACTTTCCGCTTCGGCTCTGCTGTCGAACCCTCTGTGGCTAGCACGCGGATACCTGTGCACCTGGGCCTGAGCAGCTGGCCAGTGGTCGTAGACTCCTGGAACCCTCCCAACATACACAGCGTAGTAGTCCTTCGCCATCTCTGATCTATGTACCTGCATCGTGAGTTGATGAATTGAACGATAATATGCAACATAATGTACTTAAGAAAACAAGGAGGCATAATTAGCAAAATACAAGCAACCAATAGTAAACATAAATGACGAAGTTCCTCATACCCAAACTAATTAACTAGAGCGATCTACGTTGGTTCAGGACCACGGTTTAGTTACATCACATAGTTTCGCCGTGCATGAATTCAAAGTTTTGCCATAAAGACAGTAGTGACACATTGTCATCAAAAATCAGTCCTCCATGTCTGCGGTCCAATCTTCATAGTCAGGGAGGAAGCACCCGAGCTTCTTGAAAAGCTTCAGGCCCAGACGCTGAGCGAGTAGCAGTGCTCCCACATCTTCCCGCGTGATTTGCCCATCATAGAACATCCTTGTTGGTACGAGGACCTGCTTCATGATCACTTGGGCAAGTTCACATTGTACGTGATAAAACTCAGCTCTAATTCGATGATTCGATGTCTTTCCTATGCTTGTGGCCCAGCTGACAATCTCGGAATCATTGGTAGTAGCTGACATGCGAAGGCGTTGATTATCCCTTCTATACTCGAGCAGGTGATGCATGAGGTAGAATCCATCAGCCATACTGGTGTGCAGTTGCTGGATGCAGCAGAAGTTGGTCTTATGACCGAAAGCCAGCCCGCGACCCCTGTACTTTTTCACCTTGATATATCCACCAGACAGGCTAAAGGTTAACAGGGCACTATCGAGAACACTCTTTATGTGCTTGTAATCCTTTTTCCTGAGGTTCTTCGATGAGCCCAAGTACATAGCATGGGAGTATTCCGGGTACAGAACGATGAGGACGCCCCCTGCTGCGCAAATTAAGTACACCTAAAATTAGCCTCCATGCTTGCAAAGGAATGATTAACACATACGAAAGGATATGTGCGGATGACTTACGTGGGATGATAAGGCACGAGAATCGCTTCCTTGTCCTTATTAGCGGTCATGAAGTCACCGAGGTACTTGATCGCATAGTCACGGTGCGCTTTGCAAACTGCCAAGAAGCTCTCGTGCGTATAGAACGGGTCCACGATGTAGATATATTGTATGTTCTCGATCCTGATGAAGTAGTTGAGATACAACACATAAATGCGGATGAACTGGAAATCCATCTTGGTCATGTGGAACATGTCGTAGATGTAGTCAAATCGCAGGATGAACTTATTCGCGGGCCATCTCTCGACATACAACTTCCCACCCGTCACCTGAGCCGCGTAATAGACTGAATGCTATTTGTGCCATTGTTCATCTGCAGCTTGAACATAATTAGGACTGGGCAAGAAAAAATTGGAAGGCTTGGAGGTGGAGCAATAATACATCATTTCCTTCTCATGTGGTAGGGCACCTCGCATGTTTTTCGATAACATGACATACATGGAT
>NW_021262395.1:0-1237 GCF_002162155.2 Triticum dicoccoides
CTCCTCTCCCCCTTCCTTCCCCTCGTAGTAGGAGTAGGAAAGGAGGAGTCCTACTCCTACTAGGAGGAGGACTCCTCCTCCTGGCGCGCCCAACAAGGGCCGGCCGGCCTCCCCCCTCCCACCTTTATATACGGGGGCAGGGGGCACCCCATAGACACACAAGTTGATCTACGGATCGTTCCTTAGCCGTGTGCGGTGCCCCCCTCCACCATATTCCACCTCGGTCATATCGTCGCGGAGTTTAGCGAAGCCCTGCGCCGGTAGAACATCATCATCGTCACCACGCCGTCATGCTGACGGAACTTATCCCCGAAGCTTTGCTGGATCGGAGCCCGGGGATCGTCATCGATCTGAACGTGTGCTGAACTCGGAAGTGCCGTACGTTTGGTGCTTGGATCGGTCGGATCGTGAAGACGTACGACTACATCTACCGCGTTGTCATAACGTTTCCGCTTACGCTCTACGAGGGTACATGGACGAACACTCTCCCCTCTCGTTGCTATGCATCACCATGATCTTGCGTGTGCGTAGGAAATTTTTTGAAATTACTACGTTCCTCTACAGCTATATCCCTGGGGCCTGACTATGGGCGCTCCTCCCCATGACACTGCTATAATACCGCATCCGGTCGCCCTGGACACCGGCACATGCTGTCGGCTTCCCCTGCCTTCCTGTGCTGTTATGTTGGCATGGGTTACATCGTGTGTCTACCCCACTATATATGAGAGGTCTAGGATGCAAGTGTCCTACTAGGAGTCTAGAACACAACTCCATACCTTGTAAACATAATACAACTACATGTCCAATTGTAACCTACCGTGTACACTATATTCGACACAACTCTAAGATCTCCTCGTCGCGGTTGGAGTGGCCGGACAAGACGAAGAGGAGTTGCAGTGTCAAGTCCTCCTTGAGATGCCTTGCGGGTAGAGCCCCTCCCCGATATGCCCAAGCTGTACCATATCATCCCACGCAGCCGTCTTTGACCATCGAACCACATCGTCCATCTTCGATTCCGTCTAATAGGCGGTCCGCGACATCCAGGTGGAGCCACCTCCGTGTCAATTCCTCATCCCGAGTACCACATCACCTGGCTGTCTTCTTCATCTCCGGCAAACCAACGCCGCCGGGCTTCCGTCGTCTCCACGACGCCTCAAGAGTGGAGTCGCCACGGAGGGCGCAGTGTGCGTGCTGAAAAGGGAGGAGGTGGGGAGGGCTCTAAGGGATGTGTCAGTGC